>NC_134778.1:14412258-14512258 GCF_046742065.1 Oratosquilla oratoria | reverse complement strand
ATCACCCCATCCATCCACCACATCCTAGGACGTCCCCTCATGTTCACTCCCTCCACATCTGCCTTCCATACCTCTTTTACTAGTCTTTCTTCACTCATTCTTTCCATGTGTCCAAACCATCCTAATATTCTTTCATTAACCCTATCTCCCAAATCCTTTTTCACCCCTGTTCTCCTCCTCACCTCCTCATTTCTCACTCTATCCAGCCTAGTAACCCCCACCATACTTCTCAGACACCTCATCTCAAACACATTCAAACTCCTTCTCTCTTCTTCTCTTATGTTCCACGTTTCTGCCCCATACAGTGCTGTTGGCACAATCACTCCTTCATACAGTCTCCTCTTCGCATCCATTCCCAAATGTCTATTCCTCATTACACTCTTTAATCCACCAAGGTATTTACTCGCTTCTCTCAATCTACATTCTACCTCCACCTTCACTCCACCTTTTCCTGCTACACTTGCACCCAAGTATCTAAAACTATCCACTTCAACCAGTCGCTCTCCCTTAATGTTCACTTCCAGTCTACTGCCACTTTCACCCCTTGTACATCTCATCACCTTACTTTTACCCACATTTATCTTTAGCTTTCTTCTATCACATACTCTCCCAAACTCTGCCACCAGCTTCCTCAATCCCTCCTCTGACCCTGCCACAAGCGCAGTGTCGTCCGCAAACAACAGCTGGCTCACCTCCCACTTTTCTCCATTTTCTTTAACCATCTCCAATCCCTGACCCACTACCCTAGCATTCACCTCTCGCACCACCCCATCCATGTATAAGTTGAACAGCCAGGGCGACATAACGCATCCTTGACGAAGTCCCACCTTTACTTCAAACTACTCACTCTCTCCATTTCTAATCCTGACACAAGCTCTACTACTCTCATAAAAACTCTTGACAGCTCCCAAAAGCTTTCCTCCTATCCCATAAATCTGCATAACCTCCCACAGTGCCTTTCTGTCTACCCTATCATAAGCCTTTTCCAGATCCATAAAAGCCCAAAAAACATCCTTCCCCTTTCCTATAGCTTTCTCACATATCTGTCTTACCACAAAAATCTGATCTACACAACCTCTACCTGTCCTAAATCCACACTGTTCCTCACCAATTACTCCTTCTGTTCCTCTCCTAATCCTCTCAATTAAGATCCTCCCATAAGCCTTCCCTACTACACTTAACAGCCTAATCCCTCTGAAACTACTACATTCACACTTGTCCCCTTTTCCCTTGTAAAGAGGAACTATACAGGCACTTCTCCAGTCCTCCGGTACTCTACCCTCTCTCCAGCAAACATTAGATAACCTCACCAACCAGTCCACCATCACTGAACCTCCCTTTTTCAGACATTCTGCATAGCATCCATCCAGACCAGGTGCCTTACCTGCTTTCATCATCTTTACAAGTGCTTGTTATTGTGGCAAAGTAGCATGCAGTCGATACTTTAGGGTCTATATGGGGCGCCCCTACGGACCAGAGCCACACATAATTTTGTCTATGATAGAAGAAATTCTGTTCATAGAGAAAGGATGACACTTTTATACTACGACTGTCCCTCCGTTATGCTGTCCCCCAACCCCTTGTTGCTGTCCTGTACCATTTCTCTGAGTATTCTCTTTCTGTGATGGGGGAATTCCCTGTGGTGGGGGAAAAGAATACTGCCACCAAGTATCCCACTTGGATCGTAAGAGGCGAGAAGAAAGGGACGGGGAGAGGGACTAGGCATCCTTCTCCCTGTAGCCCCACGGGGCATATATCCTAAGAAGAAGAAAAAGTACAAAGGAGGATAAATGTACAATGTGCACCCATAATCACTAGCTTTCTAAATGAAAAAGGGACCAATTGGTATTTCTTTAACCATCTGTGTCTCAAATGGATTCACCAGGGGTCACCTTTCACCCGTGTAAAAGTCGTCCTTCCATACTCTCATTCTGGTCGACTACTGACAATCTAACTCATGTAAATCAACTCCAACCTTTGCCTTCACTCCTATAACACACTTTTCATAATTATTTTGTTCTGATCTTCTGCCAAACAATTTTATTCGGTAAGACCGTTTACCCCCGTCCAAACGAAGAAATCCTCTCAACTGAATATAACAACAGAATAAAATCTATAAGGTACGTGACAGTAGCGAGATGCGAGAATAGAAACGCTACTAAACTAATCCAAAACAACAACAACAACAACAACAACCACAAACCACCTGGCAGAGTGTGACGTCATGACGTCACTGATCTCTGTGCACCGTGTGAATCGTAAAATGAACCTTATGAGAACGCGACACAAAGGTTCAAGTCGCGCAATACCCAGTTGTTAATTTAGTGTTGTCAGGGCAGTACTGATTAATGAAGCCGAGGGAGGATGACTGCTTAGTCGATTTTTTAATAAAGCTGTGTGATGGTCACAGCACCGTTGGCGTGCTGTGGCGACAGACGACTAAAGAAGCCCCAGTCAGTATACTATGGTCGGTCCTTGATATGACACAGCGATGGTGCCACACACACACACACGCACACACACACACATACACACACACACACACACACACACACACACACACACACACACACACACACACACACACACACACACACACACCAGAGATCGGCTAATAAGGAGCTCTGAGCTCACTGCCGTAGGGTGGTGTCTGGCTGTCTCGACAGAGACTGCAGCAGATCCAAGGTGAATACACACACACACCGACTCGGTGGCACAGTTGGTAGAGCGCTGGATGGGAAGTACGATAGTGCTCGCAGTACCCAGTTCGAATCCTGCCCAGGGCCGAAATTATTTCGGTATCGCTGTGCCTCGGGTCGTTACTCTGACTCTCGTGGGCGGGGAGTTGTGTGTGTGTGTGTGTGTGAAAGGTCATAGCATTACCCATAGATCGGTCATACGAGCTCTGAGCTCTCTTCCGGGAGGGAAATAGCTGTCGATCACGAGTCCAACACGTGATCCAAAGACCAAGGTGAATACACACACACACACACGCACACACAAAAACACACACACGAGACTCGGTGGCGCGGTTGGTAGAGTCCCTGACTGTCACTACGGCGGTCCGAGTTCGGATCCTGCCCAGGGCTGAAATAATTTAAGTATCGCTGCGCTTCAGGTTGTTACTCCAACTCTCGTGGGAGGGGAGTTCGGGGTGTGTGTGCGTGTAAGGTTACAGCATTACCCATACTTTAGGTCGGTCATACGAGCTCTGAGCTCTCTCCCGGTAGGGAAATAGCTGTTGATCACGAGTTGAGCACGTGATCCAAAAGACCAAGGTGAACACACACACACACACACACACACACACACACACACACACACACACACACACACACACACACACACACACACACACACACACACACACACACACACACACACACGAGACCTAAGGAAGATTTTCTTTGTCACGTATAATACCTTTATTTTATTCTATTTATTCATTTATTTATTTATTTATTTATCTATTATTTATTTATTTATATGTTCATTTTTATTTTGGAGGTGGCTTAGTATGTTGACAAAAACCCAAAAGACATTTAGAACTGTTGATTCTTTCAGGCATATTTCGAGCAGAGATGGTCATCATCAAAGAGAAAATGGAAAAGTGTGTGTGTGTGTGTGTGTGTGTGTGTGTGTGTGTGTGTGTGTGTGTGTGTGTGTGTGTGTGTGTGTGTGTGTGCATGTGCGTGTGTGTGTGGTTGTCTTTGCCGAGGTGCAACTAGTTTGTAATTACGAGGTGCATCTGTCGTCAAACTCGCTACAAGGCACAACATAGAACTGCATTAAAACTCTTGTACCGGACGAAAATGCATGAATAACCTCAAGATACCTATCTAGTTACCTACCGCATACCGCATGTAAAATTAAATTCAAATTCCCTCTAAGTAAATGATTGATAGCATGTAAAAATGAATGTGTTGTGTAAGATTAACCATAACTTCAAATTCCGGCCATGTCGAAATGTCCTCAGAGGACGAGAGTAAGATTGTAAAATTATATCTTTTGGTGTTCCACAATTGTGTTATTGTTATTTATCTCATTTCAGAGTCTTCAAGAACGCCTTTCTGACTGAAGCTCCCTGAACTTCAGGAAGTTGGGAAAGCGTAAGATGTCAACAAGGAGCGACGCCATTTCTCAACCAGCCGGAGCCGTCCAAGCCCATGAACTCACAACGCCTAGCAGCAAGAAGGACGCCTGGTCCCAGTGCACACAATATAAGCTGTCTGTGGATGAGAATAATGTAGAAAGGTCCGAATACTTTACTAATAAAGATGGAGAACTATATCAGTTCATATTTACATATGAAATGAAAAGATTCAGTGTGGTCAAGATGCCTAAAGAAAGTGGAATTATGACAAGGAATAAGTCCGACATAACTAGTGAAGAAAACAAGGATAGTGGACTATTAAATACGACGACAAAAAAGAAGCTCAGGTTTGCAGAGGATATTGAACAGTTGAAGTATTTTGACAAAGGAGAAATCATTGGTATTGACGAATCTCCTTCTAGGTCACCTTCCAAGTCAATACTAAAGAAGAAATCTTATCCAGTATCTCGCATTCCAATACCTTGTGAAGGCTCAAACTTTGCCCACAGAAAGTTACTTCTCAACTACCGAGAAACTTCTGTTTTGGGCCAGTTGAGAATAATGCTGAATGAGCTTTCGTTTAAGAAATATCTCAAGGTGCACCGTCAAGTATTGGAGTATTTGTCCCAAAACTCTGACATAGTGGAAACAGCTGCTAAGGTCATTCTAGATTTTTCCATTCTTCAGGAAGGAAATCAAGACTTGTACGCGCAGCTCTGCAAACTGATAATCTAGAAAACAGATATTATTTCCAGTGAGCTGTTTAGGAGGAGTTTGATCCTATCCTGCCAGAACCTGTTCATGGATTGGCTAAGCCCAGATGCCTCTTGTGAGGTCAAGAAAGGACACAGCGCTCATAAAAAATCGACCAAAGAATGCCTTCATGGAACGCATTGTCGAAATCCTAAAGAACTGCATTCCTTGTGTAAATTCATGGGATATTTGTTCACACATGACATCCTATCATATGGAAAGATTGCCCTCAATTTAAAAAGACTGACTTATAATAAGAGAAATGAAAGTGCATTAGAAGCTGCGTGCGTCCTGATCGAACACTGCAGCATTCTGTTCTACGAAAGATCAAGGCTATCACCGACAATGATTGAAATGGTGTACGAGATTCGAGACTCAATTGAGGCTTCGTTGAGGACAATGTCGCCTTACTAGACCTGCAGGCACCTCCTTGAAGATCTCTTGGACCTCACGGAATGGCCTTAAATTCCAAAAAGGCATTTACTGAAGACCGTCCTTTTCCCGCAGCCCTGAGACTCCTTGAGGATAAGAGGGAAGAATTTAAAAAAATAATTCCAAATATAATGACATTCGTGGCTCAACATCAGTGACGAAAGCTAACTCGTTTCTGATCTGCTCTTCTTATGTGGGTAAAGAAATCTCGTGGCGTACTACTGGCGTATAATTAAGCCTTAATGTACCTGCCCACAAAAATGGAAAAAAAAAATCGCTTGATGCAAGAACTGGTGACTAAGGAGGCTATATGATGAAATCAAGGAATCGACCACATCCATCACTCCGGGGACTAATTGCTCATCCAGAAATGAGCAAAGTGCGTATAATTAATGACCAGGTGTAGCGCCGTCCTACTAGTAAATGACCCATTTCAGGTTGGTTACAGCTGGCAGCTGAAGACTGCAGAACTGAAAGCGAAAGAAGCAATCGCTGACAAGTATATCAGGAAGAGCAAATGTGAGGAAGTCTTTATCGGTGCAACGTTTCGCTCTATCGAGCTGCACCAAGTACATGTACTTTGCTGACGATCAAGCGTCGGATGTGGCCCACCATCACCACTCTAGCCTCTACTCTGATTAAGCACGCTGGTACGCTTATTTTATCATTTTTTCCCCACTTCTTGCCGTGTCCTGTATGATGTCATCAAAGTGTCACAGTAAATTCCTTCACTACTGTGACCACCAACTTTCTTTATGGGTGGTTGGATGGGGAATGGGTTGGTAAATCCGCTAAGGGCATTGTCAGGAACATGTAGGATTGTTCCTGACAATGAACTTAACTGTCTCAAGCCAGTATAAAGGATGAGAGTCAACCTTAACACATAGAAAATAAGAAATAAAGTAACATACTACCTCTTATACCATATACTCTAAAAAAAACAATACGGAGTGGAGAATAAAATGCGGCCGTAACCAAAAATAAAATAAATATGTTTAGTAAAAAACAACATAGCATGACAGAACTGCCCTGGACCTTTCTTTTGATGTATGATAGTTATACAGTTAGACTATTTTCCTGAAGATTCAAAACGATCTACAAAACGTCTTGTGTTTGTCCTAATGTGCATTGATTTTTGTTTTATTTTATGTATTGCGTATTTAATATGATCAATAAATGTTCTGTAGTGTCGCATGTCGTTCTTGTGTTCGTATAATCTTTTTGTAATTCCTCGTGATGTTTCTCCGAAATATGCTGCATCGCATCCTCCACATAGAATCTTGTAAACCACGCTGTTTTCATTTCTCTCTACCGTATTTTGGTTATTGGACAAAATCTCCCTTGTCTTCTATCCTGAGAAGTGTACGATATCTATCCATATTCTTGCGAGGAACTTTGAAATTAATTCACCTCGTGTAGAGTAAGGAACCAAAAAAAAAAAGAAGTAAAAAACAATCTTTTCTCTGTTCTTGTGTGACTGTGTTTTTTGTTCTCCATATTTGTTTGGCTTTATTTGTCAATTTTTGTAATAGACCCGGTGGATATCTCAGGCGGCTGAACGTTTCCGTTATGTGTTTACACTCGTTGTGCAAAAATTCTTCGCTACATATTCTAAATGCTCTGAGGAAAAAAACAATTATTATGCCAGATTTCGTTCTTGTGTCGTGTCGCGATAAGTAATGAATGAAATCTTTTTTGTTTGTTGGTTTCCTATATACTGAAAATTTTGCACTTCCATCAATACGATGTATTACCGTGTCTAAAAATGGCAGTTTCTTATCTACCGCCTCTTCCACTGTGAATTCTATGTACCATTTTACACTATTGAGCCTACAAAGTTTATCTAAATCAGTATTTTCTGATACTATAACTAATACGTCGTAAAGGTATATATATATATATATATATATATATATATATATATATATATATATATATATATATATATATATACATACATATGTAGTTATAGGTATGCATAAACACAGCAAAGGAAACATGGACTGGAAGTGAAGCGTTTATTCCTGACGTTTCGCCCATTGACTTTCTCAAAGGATTGAGCATACTACTACTGGACAGGATAGGTAAGAAAAGAAATGGAAGGAAGTTAGAGTTATAGGTGTGGGGCAGACCCACTTGCTGTTTTGATTATATATATATTTGTGATTGTTAGTATGTTGCTTTGTCGCGGAGCTTCTGCCTGGTTATTCATACGGAGTTATGGAATTCGAGTTTGGTCCATCTTCTTACAGGTTTGGGTCTTTTCTCTCTTCTTTCTTGAGTTGTTGTTAAGATGTTATTGTTGGTCGTTATTTTGTTGTTGTTGTTGTTGTTGGTTGTTAGTTGTTGTTTTTTTTTTCTTAATATTAAATGTATACGACTATTTTTGCCGAATACGAGGCCCGAGTGCGCCTAGACGCGCGAGACCGGGCTTTTCTTGATGAAGGGTTCCCCCTTTCTCGTCGTAAAGGCAATTTTTAAAAGAATCACACGGGCTATGCCGACCGTACGTGGAGAGTTATCCGGGACATAATCCTGCCAGAGCAAGATTCCAGAAGAAGGGGGAATTGTCTCGGGTAGCAGTACTTGCGTTGTCTTGAACGGGGTGCAGCACGTCAATCAGAGCTAGTGGCTAGGGTAATTGACGGCATACAAGGCGTATTCGAAGTGATGAGTGATCCAGCGTGGGTGTTCTATCAGAATTATCCTTTCTCGAGCATAATACTACTACTGGACAGGATGGGTAAGATGGGGGAGAGGGGGGAGGGGGTATTTGGGGGGTTAGTGTAAGGAAAGAATGAAATGGAAGGAAGTTAGAGTTATGATAGGTGTGGGGCAGACCCATTTGCTGTTTTTAAATATATAAATATTTGTGATTAGTGTGTTGCTTTGTCGCGGAGCTTCTGCCTAATTATTCATACGGAGTTGGAATTGGAGTTTGGTCCATCTTCTTACAAGTTTGGGTCTTCTCTCTCTTCTTTCTTGAGTTGTTATGATGGTATTGTTAGTCGTTGATTTGTTTAATTTGGTTTTGGTTGGTTGTTAGTTTTTTTATATTAAGTGCATACGACTATTTTTTTTAAACCTATTTTTAGGTTTTGATTTCTATGGGGGGCAAGTTTTTGTTGTGTTGATGGTGATGGGGGAGGGTCTTGATTTCTAAACGTCGTATACATTTTTTTTTTTCAATGAGTATTATTTTTTTCCTCACATTGGGATAACGACTAGTGATGCTTCACAGTTATGTGAGGGGAGGGTAGTGACTTCTATTCCCATACTCATTGTTTTTTGTATGATATCACGTGCGATTTTTTTCGCACGTGTTATAATTTTTTTTATTTAACAATAATGATAATAATGATAATAATAATAATAATAATAATAATAATAATAATAATAATAATAATAATGATAATAATAATAATAATAATGATAATAATAATGATAATAATAATAATAATAATAATAATAATAATAATAATAATAATAATAATAATAATAATAATAATAATAATAATAATAATAGTTATAGTGAAATTGTTAGTTGGGTTAGTAGAACAATGAAACATGATAGAGTGGTGTATATGTGTTCATAATATGTATTTAGGTTCAAGTGGGAGTCCGTTAATGAATTGGGACAATCTAGGCCACCAGTTATGGTCATGTCCGTTTTCTGTGTATATGTCTTCGCTGTTTTGTACTAATTCTGGATTTATGATTGTTAGTCTGTTCTCGAGCATACTGGATCGTGCAGGGTTTATCTACACGCTTGGCGGCTCAAGGGTGTATACGAGCGTAGAATGCTGTATTCTGATTGGCCCGCTGAGATCGCCAATCGTGAAGCGCTATGCTCGCCGAGGATTTAGCCCAGGTGAAGCTCCCAGCCTTACTGTTGATGTTGGGTTACGAACTGCGTCGGCTGGTGGAGTGTCAGGCCCCCCTTTAATTATTTTATAATATTTACACTTGTACTCCGTTTATGTTAGGAAGGGTGAATTCACCGAGATGTGCATGCATATTTCTCACAGGCATGCACATCCGGTAAATGTATGGGTGGGCGTGGCCAAACCACGACCACTCATACATTGAATCACCCCCACTTTTATCTTATAATTCACAATATGTTACCATCCACTTAACATCGAATTCAGTTCACGTTGGGAAGGGTGCATTCACCGAGATGTCCATACGTATTTCATATACGTATGCACATCTTGTGAATGTATGAGTGTGTGTGGTTGGGCCCACACACACTCATATGTAAAATCACCCTCCAAACGGGCTCACATCAAAAGCCCGTGGGAGCTTCACTCCCGAATTATACACACACACACACACACAGTGCGCATGCATTTCGTTTGTGATACTCCTGTTATTCGTTTTAAATACGAACGAGTTTCCACCTATTATGTTGCGTAAACAAAAGCAACAAAAGTCGGTGGGTCATCGAGAGACTAAGTGTCGTTAAGTGCAGAGGAGACTTATCCGAACTTTAAGTGATCATTTTCTGTCCCGCCCTCGCACTCGCTTCAAACTAGGATACCTCAAATTGAATAGTTGATACCTGATTAATTCATAATATACATACAATATTAACAGGGATGCCACATGTTATCTTATTTGTGGAAAGTGACTTACAAAATTGACGAAACTGCAGCCACTCAAGCCTTTCAGTGCAAATCTGAATGTGTCATTGACAGTACTGCAGGCTGCACCAGAGCCACGTGTGGAACGGCAACATGTCTATCTTAAAATGGCCTCAGAAAGGTAGGTCCTTGAGTTACAATGTAGCTTGTCCGTGTTACCTCATGATTATACAGTATCGTATTAAGGCTTTCGTGTACAATGTAATAGCTAGCCAGTGGTGGTGTTGGTATGTACATTTTGGAAATATTTCGAGCAAGAAGGGTGTTGTAATTCTTGAAATTGACGATAACCGTAACCGTGTACCTCTCAATCTGCTGGCACAAGTGCAAGTGATTAATCTACATCAGCCTCTCCTGGTTCTAGCATCATATTAGGTACGATATCACCCTGATTTTCCTAGTAGCTGGAGAAACTACACTTTCTGGTAAATTCACAAGAGAAGAAAATTTTCACAATGTCGAATGCAATTAGATTATCTGATATGATTAACTAAATTATAGTCATACAGGATGATTCAACTGAAAAAATAATTATGGTAAACATTCTAATTGTACATACTTTTTCAGTCAGATTGGGCTAGATATCACAACAAACGAATCGTCGAAGAGTCGGACTCAGACTAGTGGAATTGAAATTGGTTATACAGAGGAACGCCATTTATTAACTCGTCTTGGAAAAAGGTGTTAGACGAAGACTTGCGAAATCAAAATCGATGTAGCACAAGAGTAAGTCAGTCCCTGGTACAATCAAGGAATCTTACCTATCATCATCATATCTTGTCGCACCAGAACCGTGTCCATATAAGGGCAGTTTCATTTGCTTCCCTAAGGTCTTGGTCGGAGCAATGGGGACTCAATGGACATTCCCGGAGGACGTGGACCATCGTCTGTACTTCGCCACAGGGTCTTACCTATGAAAAGGGTAAGGAAATATGCAATGAAATAATCACAAAGATTGCACTTGCATGTTTCTCCGGTTATATAGGAGAAAATGAAGTTACGAAATAAATAGATTTGCTCAAAAGTTATCAAAGGAACTGTTTCTCATTTACACAGACACGAAAACTGAGGATCATCATACAAGAGCAAAATATCTGAAATAATCAAAAGCTGTAAAAGGTGTAGGCCTATTTAAAAATAAAAATAAACCTTACATGGAAGCAGATAGATTTAGATTAATGATGTTAAAGTTTCTTTGTGAACACAAAATCACATTTAATGTCCACTTAATGCTAGTTTTGAAAAATGGAGCCCATGATGATTCACAAATCAAATGGTTGTAAATTCTATAGGCAGGGGAAGTTTAAGCGAAACAGTGGGGACATTGAAAAACTGATAAATATTCCATAACAATAGATGAGAGTACAGAATGTATCCACCAACAAACTTTAGCCATTGCTGTCAGAGTAGTGAACACAGAGAAGGTTATTTTTTATGACGGGTTTCTGCAATTGCTGGTTGTAGAAGATTCAAGTGCTAAAGGATTATATATATATATATATATATATATATATATATATATATATATATATATATATATATATATATATATATATATATATATATATATAGACAAATGTCATTCCTTTTGGAAACATATGCTTGGCTTTGCTGCTGACAATGCATCCGTCATGATGAGTATGAGGGTATTAGAATAAAAACTTCAAGAAAAAATAACTTATTATTTGTTATTGGATTTATTTGCCATTCTTTGCATCTGTGCTCCTCTGCAGCCTGACTCAAACTCCCACAATATGTAGAAGACCTATGTAGAGATACTGAATATTCATGTGTACATAAACCATAGTCCTAAATGACCGTTAGGTTCGAGAAGTTTCAACTATTTGTTAGAGTTGAATTTCACAGACGTCTTTATGCCAGTAAAACAAGATGACTATCTTTAGAATCTGTTGTTAACAGAATATTAAAACAAGGGCCAGCTCTAACACTTCCAGGCAGAGACCTTAGAATGCAAAGTAAAATCAGCATCAGATATACTGGATACTCTTAACAACTCTATTTCTAAGCTTTATTATTCTTTTTATTATATTCTATCCATTATAAATAAGATGAAGAGAGACTTTCAGAGTGAAACTGCCATGGTTCACATTGCTTACTCCTTAATCTGTGCCTTTTACAAGGTTATTCTTGGAAATTATATAAAGACTGATAAACTCAAACCACACTCAAATCCATGTACAGTCCAATTTCATAACTACAATTTTAAGTTTGAAAATGAGTGGTACTTTGGCAGTAAAGTGATTCTGAACAAATGTGTAATAGAAGGAGAACTAAACTGTTTTAGGGTCTGATTTTTTATGTAGAACTGTCGGATCAAATAAGAAAGAGGTTCAGAGGATTGAATGATGTATTTCCCTTACTAAATGTCTGTGACACTGCAGTGACGAAAGTGAATGTGGTAAAGCATCTAGTACCACTTATCAACAAATTTCCACAGTTGACAAAAGAATCCGACTTTGATATCTGTAATGATGAATAAATATTACTCCTGTATCATGAAGATGCGTTATATTCGTCAGAAAACCGCACAGACTTTTGGTGTTCTGTAAAGAAAATTAAGAACAGTACCTTTGTTTCCAAACCTTGCAAAATTCATGATGAGTCGATTAGTTCTGTAGTGTTCTGTGGGTAATGTTCGGTATGGACATCCAAGGAGGAAATCAAACTCCCGACTACACTTCTATTCTACATTTGAGTCATGTAGCAACTTCGGTAACAGCTAAGATTCTCGTGGTGTAAGCTCACCCGTTCTCAGATAAAGTATCACCTTTCTATCTTGACACACACCGAAGCTCTCCTAAATCTGAATTATGGCTCCTTATCCCCATATTAGGTCGTGATATCATGAGTCTCGTCATGACGCCAAAGGACTCTGTTAAGTTTGACCTAATCTGATAGTGTGACCATCTAGGTCAGGGGTTCTTAACCTTTTTTCTCCAATTCCCCACTTTTTAGTGAGCCAACTCTCCATTTCCCACCACAGCATCGGTCTTTGACAAATTCAATTTTAACCCATGCAGTGTTTAGTACGTAAATACACGCTTTGCTTTTTTGTGCCATTTTACGGCCCTTAATTTTTGTTTGCATATATTAGATTTTTTACTAACATTTATCACATGGAAATAAAATACATATGAAAAGACTGGTTCTTCTGTCCGACCGGTCATTCCCCACTTGGCAACTCCGCCATTCCCCACCAGTGGGGAATTCTCCACAGGTTAAGAACCACTGGTCCAGGTTGAATGTTCGGTAAATTGGGACAGGAAGCGTAACTACGTCATTCGAAGGTCATATCGAGATTTCTTCCTACAACGAATCTTTTCTTTACACACACACACACACACACACACACACACACACACACACACACACACACACACACACACACACACACACACACACACAAAAAAAAGAAATTAGAAAAAAAATCAAAGAGCAACGACAAATATGGCACCAACAACTCTCCAAATTGACATACGAACAAAGATTGGACAAACTCGAGCTACCAACCCTGGAATAAAGAAGAGAAAGAGGAGATCTACTAATCATGTACAGAATCATGAAAGGGATGGATCTCCTTGATAGAGATGATTTACTAAAGTGGGATAAGAGAAAAACAAGAGGACACGAAAATAAACTAAAAAGGATAGTTACAGAAGAGATCTAAAAAAGAATAGCTTCCCACACAGAGTGATAGATATCCGGTGCGCATCTCAGATGTTCCAATTGGTTCTGACGTTTTATTTCAACCTGACTCTGTTCGTGTTAGACATCTTGCATTGAACGGTACTCTTTCCTCTGTTCGTGAGGACCATGTTACAACGGCCATGGTAACCAACGTTACTGGTGCTCCCATCACACTCTCTTCTGGTATTCATTTGGGTTCTTTTGATATCGTTGATGTTGAGACTGTCCAGGATTCACCTCCTATCATAGCAGTTTCTATTCAGTCGTCTACACATGCAAGTGACGCAGCTCTTTTAGCCTCTCAGTATGCGACATATGTAGGTAACATTGGTTTTCCTGAGGTAAGAGACTGTCTCATTGAACTGTCAGTGACACATCATCAAACTCTAGCCTTACCTGGAATACAACTGGGAGTTACGGAGTGTGTTGTCCATAGCATTGATCTTAAACCAGGGATGCGTCCAGTCTACATACCTTCTTACAGGTTCCCTCCTTCTCATAGACTTGTGGCCCAGAATCTAGTTGACAAGTTGTTGAGTGAGGGTGTCATCAAAGAGTCTCGTTCCGGGTGGAACTCCCCGTTCCTTCTTGTGACCAAAAAGAACGGATCATTCCGCCCTGTTGTGGATTGTAGGCGTGTCAACGATGTCATAATTCCAGATCATTACCCTTTGCCTGTGTTGAGTGATCTTCAGTCCATAGGAACAGGTAACGCTTTTGGCAGATTCCTTTGTAGGAAAAGCCTCGTAAGATTACGGCTTTCTCGACTCCGTCAGGTCATTATGAATGGCTTCGCTGCCCCATGGGTTTGCAGAATACTCCTTTAACATGCCAGCACCTTATTAACTCAGTTTTGTCATGGACTAATGGGTAATGGATCTTTTTGTGTATCTAGATGACTTGTTTGTAGTTTCCAAGGATGTGGAAAGTCAATTCCATAAGTTGTCATTGGTCTTGCAACGTTTTGCTGAAGCTGGGTTGAAGCTCAATTTACCCAAATGTTAATTTGTCCAGCATCCAATTTTTAGGTCATGTGGTAGACAAAGATGACATTCATACTACAGATGATAAAATCAAAGCTCTTAGAAACTTTCCTACACCTAAGACAGTTGACCAAGTAAGTACACTCTTCCCTAGGCTTGGCAGGATACTACTGTGCTTATGTAAAAGACTTTACATCCATTACATCACCTCTTACTCGTCTCCTCAAAAAGGATGCTTCCTTCCAGTGGTATGATGCTCATCAGATTTTTTTTTTCTTTATACTCCTTGAAGCATGCACTTACTCAAACGCCTGTGTTGGCATTCCCAGATTATAGTCTTCCTATTACCATTTGCACTGATACTTCTAGTTTAGGTATTGGAGCTGGCCTAATGCAGCAAGTAGATGGTAGTCGTCCACATGCCATTGTATATGCTAGCCGCATACTCATTCATGCTGAGTATCGCTACTCTGTTACACATCTGGAAGCTTTAGGAGTGGTGTGGGCTCTAAAGCTCAAAGTGAGGACCCTGTTTGGTCTGCTGTCATTTGCGCCTTAGAATCTGGCGATGGTGCTATCTTGCCAAAATTGCCTGTACCTGTCTCAATTCTCCTTGCAAAACAGTGTTCTCACTCGTAACGTGAAAATGTTTGAGCAAGATGGGACACATTTAGTGATCCCTGAGACCCTAGTCCCTGTTGTTTTATCTCTTGCTCATGATTTTCCTCAAGCTAGTCACCAAGGTCGTGACAAAACTCTGGCTATGGTTCACAAGAAATATTGGCCTATAATGCATTTAGACATTGTTATTCGTGTAGCCCAGTGCAAGTCTAGTGTTATGAACAAATTTTGTACTCACACTGCTCCTATCTTATAATATCCTACTCCTTCTCGCCCCTTCAACACTGTAGCAATTGATCTCTGGCATTTGCTCCGTAGCATTCAAGGCTCAGTGTACGATCTTGTATGCGTTGATCACTTTAGCCGTTTTGTGATATTGGCTCCCTTGTGTAATGAATCTGCTCCAGTTATTGCTCATGTTCTAGTTTCTATGTTTTCTGTCCTCACACTACTCCTTCAGTGTTACTTAGAGACAATGGGACTGAGTTTAAGAATGAGGTCATTGCCAACATTTGCAAACAATACAACATCACCCAGACTTTTGTAACTGCTTATCATCCCTCCTCTAACGGTCTGGTGGAGCGGACGAATAGGAAAATACTTGACATCCTAAGGCACGTTGCTAGTGATCTGCAGGAAACTTGGGAAGACTGGCTACCCCATGTCAGTGCCTGCATTAATAGCATTAAGTCATTTATGGTTCTGAGAAGAGGCTTCCATATGATCTTTTGGATAGTCCTATTTGTCCTCTCTACAATTCTGAAGATTACAGTCAACTTCAGTGTCATACACTGCATACCATTTATGATTCTGTCAAAAGGAAACTTCAGGATTCTAGATCAAACATGATAAAGAAACAACATAGTAAGGCTACACCTGTTTCCATCCAAGTGGGTGATCATGTATTTAAACAAATACCTGAGTAGCCAGTCTAAGCCAAACAAATTTATTTGCCCTTTTCTGGTGACGCAGAGGCTTCATCCTAATAAGTTCTTGGTTTTTGATCCATCTCAGGGGCATGAAGAGGTTCTGCATTCTGATAGGCTTAAGAAGACATAGGTGCCCATATCTGCATTTACCCGGCCTCCCCCAGGGCTCAATGTTTCCATTGTGTCACCCTCTGTTCATCACTCGTATCATCTACGTTCAAAAGGTACAGTGCCTTGATGGTCGAGTGAGACTATTGTGTACATGTATTGTTGTGCACCTTTTGCCATTGTAACAGAGATATATTAAGGCTGTAAATTGAGTAAATAACTATGTGCAGCCTTGGTTATGCTTGGCATAACCGGGGGGGGGGGTTGATCTATGTTTTTCAATGGGTGTTTTGTAATTGTCAGCCAACTGTATGGTTATTGTATATTTTCTCAGTTGTACTATGTATTATTGTATATTTCATGTGTGTATTGTATTATGTCCCGGACGTCCGGCAATTTATGTCATGTTCTTTATTCCCAAGTTTTACCTACTGGCGCCAGTATATTTTCATGTACTTTGTCTATTATGGTCCTGTGTATTTTTGTCTTTTGTCTATTGCCGTATCTTACGTGCCCTCGTATTTATCTGCTCCTTGCCATGAATATTGTTTCCTCGGTGAGGGCACCGAGAGATGATGGCCGAGCTATGTAGTGGGCGCATTTCAAGTGTGTTATATTTGTAATATTGTATAAATGCGTAATTGTGTGGAACCATCTAGTGCAGTGCAAGATCTAAGAATATAAGGTCTAACCACTTCCGACCGAATTTCGAGGGAGTTGGCGCAGCGGGCCCGTGAACGTCACCTGGCTGTTCAAAGTGGGGTTAGCGGGTCCTATAGCTGTCAGTTGAAGCTGGTCCGTCGTTCGAAAATGACGTCGCCTTCGCTCGCACCGCTCCCCGCAATTAGTTATATTCTGACAAATATTATATAAAATATATATAAAATATTATAGTTCCTGTCTATATATATGAATATATAATATATATGATATATAATATATAAAATATTATAGTTCCTGTCTTCCTTGGCGTTTCACAGTTTTCTTCAGTGTATCACAAAGAGAAAATGGACTCAGCCAAATGACGTCAGAAGCTGCGCAGAAGAATGTAAACGGTCTGACCTGTATATTTAGACCTTGGTGCAGTGGTCCCCGAACTATTTTACCTGACGCTCCCTTTTTGCTTCCAGTAGACCCGCACGCCCCTACTCCCTCTTTTGTTCATGTGAAATGATTCTTGCACTTATTTCTTAGCATTGTCAGAAAAACAGATTTCTGTTTGTATTAAATTTTAATAATGAAAGCCACTCAAACAAACAATAGTACATTCCAGAGGCATTTTTCTAAGTAACTAAAAACGAAACATTTGGTTCAAAGGGAGCGAAAAAAAAAGTTTGAACATTAGCAAATTGGCAAAATTGACTTGCAATTTTAAGAATAGATAATTTGAAAACATGGCATATAATATTTGGAAAGACTCATGAGACTAAGGCACAATTTATGAACTAATTTAGTGAGATGGATGCTGCTGCTTCTTCCTCACAAGATTAGAAATTCTAGGATTGAAGTATTGGGAGTTTGTGACGAGTTCCTCAGGGGCGTCAGAGTGGTTGGTATCGGTGACGTGTCCAAAACGTGTAAGGAGAACTAACTAATAGAAAACGGGTTGGATTGAGTGCTATAATTATACTTTGCATGTATGTAATGGCAGATATTTGTTCTTTGAATTATTTTATTATTCTAATTAAACAAATATTTTTTAGCAGATGACTTCACGCCACCCTTGTATCCTCCTCACGCCTCCCTAGTTGGGCGCGCCCCTAGTTTGGGAACCACTGATCTGGTGGGTTCTCGCTAATGAATTTGCCTGACACCATGTGACGTCAGTTCATCGACAGCCTTAGGAGAGGGAACACGTCGCTCTCCTTAATATCATACTTTCGTATTAATACAACAGTGTTTTATTATCCCACCATTATATACAGCTTGTTAAATGACAGATGGACTTTTAAATCAAAAGATTGCACAATCAGTCCCAGAATATTATTTGCCTTCTCTGAGGCAAAGTACACTGGTCAGATGATTTGAGATCATTACTGATAATTACGCCGAGATCCTTTTCACTATCCACCTTTGTTAACGAATTTCCCAAAATCTTGTAATCGTACATATTGTTATTTTTACTTATGTTCATAACCTTGCATTTACTTGAGTTAAATTGTATACTATTTCCAGACCATTGTTGTAGTTTATCTAAATCTTGAATATCTAATTGGTTTAAGTGATCACTTGCCATTCAGCACATTTTTGTATCATCAGCAAATTTGGAGACAATAGATTTCAGCCAATCATATCAGCTGGTGTTTTTCCCGTGGAAGAATGCACCGATCTTGTATAATTATACAAAAATCTACACTTGCAATGACCTTGAGTGTTTTTACTACCCTCTCTGCCAAATCATTTAAAGAAGTATTATAAAGGGCCGGGGTAATATGCTTGATAGCATTCTTTGTAGCGTCGAGGGGGATATTATTTAGAGAAAAATTCAGTATTTACGAGAAAATTGCCAATAACCGCTTTAATGTTTTCTTCCCTTTTATGAACATAAATTATTTCAAAATAATACTGAAGCTATTTATTCTATACTTGTAATTTATCAATATTTAGGCTTAATGGGGTAGCATGACCAGAATATATAACCTTTTCGGAGGGCACAACTGGACACCATACTTAGACTAAGTATATACACACACAAATGGATGAAGGTCTTCTTCGTAGACGACGCAAAACTACTAAAGAAAGTAAGTGCAGAAAAAGACTGTGAATCACTACAGACCTGGACAAAGTCTGGGAATGGAGCCAAAAGTGGGAAGTGAACTTCAACATCAAGAAATGTTGTATGATAGAGTTTGGAATATATATGTATATATATATATATGTATATATATATATGTGTGTGTGTGTGTGTGTGTGTTTATGTCAGGACAATATAAAATTGGTACAAAGGAAGTAACAAAAAGTTAGCTCGGAAAAGGACCTAGGAGTAATTATTAACAGACATGTCACCAGAAACCTACAATTTACTAAGATCAATAAAAGTGGTTTTTATTTACATGGGTGAAGTAATGGTAAATATATATATTAGTCACACTGATAAGATCAAGATTGGAGTACACTGCGACACTATGGGCACCCATGCAGCACAAAAAAGAATATAAAGAAATTAGAAAAATCCAAAAAGCAACGACAAAGATTGCCCCAGCACTTTCAAAATTAACATACGAACAAAGATTGTCCAAACTGGAATTATCAGACCTGGAACAAAGAAGAGAAAGAGGAGATCTATTGGCCATTTACAGAATCATGAAAGGCATGGAAATCCTTGACAGAGAAGACTTATCAAAGTGGGATAAAAGAAAAACAAGAGGACATGAAAAGAAGCTTAAAAAGATAGTTATAGAAGAGGTCTGAAAAAAAATAGTTTTCGATACAGAGTGGCGGGTCTGGAACAAATTGGACGAGACAATAGTGTGTGGACAAAACCATCTAGATTGGTTAAATTGAAGCTACCGACTTTGGAACAAAGAAGAGAGAGAGTCGACCTACTGACCATCTACAGCAGTGGTTCCCAAACTATCTTACCTGACGCCCTTTTTTGCTTCCAGTAGACCCGCACCCCCCCCCCCCACTCCCTCTTTTGTTCATGTGAAATGATTCTTGCATTTATTTCTTAGCATTGTCCAGGAAAACAGATTTCTGTTTGTATTAAATTTTAATCATGAAAGCCATACAAACAAATAATAGTACATTCCAGAGACATTTTTCTAAGTAACTAAAAACGAAAAATTTGGTTCGAAGGGAGCGAAAAAAAAAAAAAGTTTGAACGTTAGCAAATTGTGGTTGGTATCGGTGACGTGTCCAAAACGTAAGTAGAACTAGCATAGAAAACGGGTTGCAGTGACTGCTATAATTATACTTTGCATGTATGTAATGGCAGATATTTATTCTTTGAATGATTTTATTATTCTAATTAAACAAATATCTTTGAGCAGATGACATCACGCCTCCCTAGCTAGTTGGGTGCGCCCCCTAGTTTGGGAACCGCTGATCTACAGAGTCATGAAAGGCACGGAAATACTTGATAGAGAGGACTTACTAAACTGGGACAAGAGAAACACAAGAGGGTATGGAAAAAAACTCAAAAAGGATAGTTATAGAAGAGATCTGAAAGAAAAAAAAAAGTTTTCCACACAGAGTGGTGGACACTCGGAACAAACTTGACGAAACCATAGTGTGTGCTGTGTGCAAAAACCATACACGAATTTAAGAACAAACTAGACACTGCGAGATACAAAGGCAGGACACTACGAGCGTAGCTCCCCTTCCCGTAAGATACAAATAGGTAAATACACACACACACACACACACACACACACACACACACTTTCAACGAACGGACGGCTTGACGAACGCTCTGAAGAAAAGTGCAGATTGAGGATACCAACGCAAAGAGAAGTGCCTTTTTGTATTTGCAGGGGGGGGAATTGCTCGTGAGGTAGTGGGAAAGTAAGGAAAGAGGAGAGGGGGAGGGATTACTGGGGAAATGGAAGGTAATGAGGATGTGGAGGACTTGGCCCAGGCAGACGGGCGGAAGGTCAACATGAAACGACCACCGGATGACGAAATGGCAAATAAAAATGTAAAGATTAGAAGTATAGAGAGGAGAAATACAGTAGAAAGTGACGAGAATATGTTCCAGGGATTTAAAGAGGGTGGGGGGGACACAACCCCCCCCAGACTGATAAGACTAGAGGAGAGAGTTGATAAGGTGATCGAGGACTTGGAACGTAAGTTAGGTAATGTAGGCTCCATTCTCCAAAGAATTGAAAGATTGGAACAACTAGAGAAGGCTAACAGAAACTTAACTGAAGAAGTAGAGGACCTAAAAAGACAGTTAGGAAATGTAAAGGAGGAGAATGAGAAATTGAAGAAGAATAGTAATGAAAACAGTGAGAAAATAGCTACAGAAGCTAAAAATTGGAGAATAACTCAAGAAGGGAATAAGGTTTCATTCACTGACATAGTCAAACAGCAATTGAAAGAACATAATGAAGACTCAGTTATTAAAGTGATGAGACAGAAGGAGAATATAGTAAGAGAATTAGCTGACAAAAAGAAATGTATAATTATATTAGGAATGGAAGAGAAACATAACCCAGATAGAACCGCAAGAATCAAGGAGGAAAATGAAAGGGTAAGCAGTTTATTAAAATTAGTCCAGGAAGATGAACCAGAAATTATAAAGGAAATTGAGGAAAAATTCAGACTCGGAAAATATAGTACAGATAAGACCAGACCAATTAAGATTAAATTCAGGTCACAAACAACGGCAGAGAAAATTCTATCCAAGACAGGGAAACTAGCAACAAATGATCAATATAAAAAGGTATGGATAAAAAGAGAAATGAATAAGGAGGAAAGAGAGGCAGAAAAGCAGAAAAGACTTGAAGCTAAGGCAAAAAACGAGGAAAGAACGGAGTCAGAGAAAGAGAGATTCTATTGGAGAGTAGTGAACATGAAAATAAAGCAGTTCGACATACTAAAGAAAAACATAAGGGAAACAGAGAACACAATGGAAGTGGCAGAAAACTAAGAGTGTCTTACACAAATATAGATGGATTGATAACAGGATTGAATGAACTGAATGATTATTTGAAAGAAAAAGAACCGGACATAATGGGAATTGTAGAAACAAAATTAAAAGGCCCACTACCACCCAACAGTGTAGGACATGATACATACAATTATTGGATTAGAAACAGAGAGAAAAAACAAGGGGGTGGAGTTATGTTCCTGACAAAGAAGGATATAAACGTGAAAGGTGTCATATATGGAAAGAATACAGTAGAGATGATTATGATAGAAGTGGAAGACCGAGATAAGAAGAGCAGAAAATTTGTGATCAACTATGTGCCTCCGAAAACAGCCTCATGGGAGGAGAATGAACATAAAAGTATGTTAGAGGACACAAAGATAGCATTAACTAAAATAATGGAAGACGGAGGAAGAATAGTTATGATGGGCGACTTTAATTGCAAAGAAATCTGCTGGGAAGAAATGACAGTAAAGAGTGGTGATGACTCATGGGGAAATGCTCTACTTGAGATGATTACTGACCATTCAATGACACAATGGATACAAGAGAACACTAGGTATAGAAATGAAGAAGAACCATCGAGGCTAGACTTAATAATTACATCTGAACCTAGAATAGTGGACAAGATTGAATATAAAACACCAATAGGTAAAAGTGACCACATATTGATTGAACTGGAACTTAATGAAGAAAAATATATGAAAAGAAATGAACAATATAGAAAAGGAAGAATGATGTATGAAAAAACAAACTTTGATAAAATAAGAGAATTCTTCCAACAAGAAAACTGGGAAGAAATATACAAAGAAGAAACATCAGTGGAAGAGAAATGGAATATTTTGACAAAAATTTACAAAGAAGGAGTGGAAAAGTATGTCCCAAGACAAAAACAAGAAAAAGAATATGTAAAATGCTGGTACAACAAAAGTTGTAGGGAGTTAAAAGACAAAAGAGACAAAGCCTGGACCGGATGGAAAAAAGACAGAAGACCTGAAAAATGGAAAATATATACTGGTTATAGAAATGAATATGTACAAAAGTGCAGAGAGGAAAAAAGAAAATATGAAAAAGATGTTATAGAAAAGTGTAAAGATCAACCAAAACTATTCTACAGATTTGTAAACAATAAACTGAAAAACAAACAAGACTTGGAGAAATTAAGACAAGGGGGAGTTGAATACACTGAGGAAATGGAAATGGCAGAAATTATGAACAAACATTTTAAATCAGTGTTTACAAGGGAAAATATACAACCTGAAGAGATTGAGTGGAAGGAAAAAGTCCCCCCTATGGAAGAAATAGAAGTAACGAAGAATGAAATATTGACACACTTGGGTAATTTTGATGTCAGAAAATCGCATGGGCCAGATGAAATAGCAAACTGGATTCTGAAAGAATGTAGGAATGAACTGGCAGACAAAATACATAGCATAATAAGCAGTTCCTTAAAAGAAGGAAAAGTTCCAGAAGATTGGAAAAAAGCAAATATAGTACCTATATATAAAGGAGGAAATAAAGAAGAACCTACCAACTATAGACCAGTCTCTCTAACAAGTACAATAGCAAAAATATGTGAAAGAATTATCAAAAGTAGATGGGTAAAATACTTGGAAAAAAACAACGTACTAAATCCAAGGCAATTTGGATTCAGACAAGGACGATCATGCGTCACCAATTTAATATGTTTCTATTCAAGGCTAATAGATATAATACAAGAAAGAGATGGATGGGCTGATTGTGCATTTCTAGACCTAAAAAAAGCTTTTGACAAAGTACCACATAAGAAGTTGCTTAAGAAATTAGAATATGAAGGAGGAATACAAGGTAAATTGCTAAATTGGATGGAAGACTTTTTGCAAGAAAGAAAAATGCGAGTAGTGATAAGAGATCAGCACTCAAAATGGAATGAAGTAATAAGCGGTGTCCCGCAGGGAACAGTTCTGGCCCCAATAATGTTTGCTATATATATTAATGATATGGATGAAGGAATTGAAAGCTATATGAGCTTCTTTGCAGATGATGCAAAATTACTGAAAAGAGTGAAAACTGAAGAAGATTGTGAATCACTACAGAGAGATCTAAATAAAGTACAAGAATGGAGTAGGAAGTGGGAGATGGAGTTCAATACAAAAAAGTGTAGTATAATGGAATTTGGAAAAAGCAAAAACAGAATAACAGGATCATATAATTTGGGAGAAGAAGGAATAAAAAGAGTAGAAAATGAGAGGGACCTGGGAGTCATTGTTATGAATAATATGTCACCTGAGAAACATATAAATAAGATTTTTGGAGAAACTTATAATTTAATAAGAACAATCAAAGTGGCATTTACATACCTGGATGAAGAAATGGTGAGGAAAATCCTAGTCACCCTGATAAGACCAAGATTGGAATATGCAGCAACGATATGGTCACCAAGTACAAAAAAATGTATAAAAAAACTTGAAAGAATACAAAGAGCAATTACTAAACTGGCACCAACACTCTCAAAACTATCATATGAAGAGAGACTACAAAAACTTAAACTACAGACACTAGAGCAAAGAAGAGAGAGAGGAGATTTGATAGCTATTTACAGAATCATGAAAGGCATAGAAATTACTGATAGAGAGAATCTGATAAAATGGGATGACAGAAATACAAGAGGACACGGAAAGAAAATAAAAAAAGACAACTATAGAAGAGATTTGAAAAAGAACAGCTTTCCTCACAGAGCAATAGACAGTTGGAACAAGTTAGATGAGAAAGTGGTGTGTGCAAAAACAATACATGAATTTAAAAATAGTTTAGATAAAATGAGATATGAAGACGGGACCTCACGAGCATAGCTCCCCTTCCCGTAAAATACAACTAGGTAAATACACATCTGAAAAAGAACAGCTTTCCTCACAGAGTAATAGACAGTTGGAACAAGTTAGATGAGAAAGTGGTGTGTGCAAAAACAATACATGAATTTAAAAATAGTTTAGATAAAATGAGATATGAAGACGGGACCCCACGAGCATAGCTCCACTTCCCGTAAAATACAACTAGGTAAATACAACTACGTAGGTAAACACACACACACACACACACACACAAAGAATACACACACACACACACACAAACTTAATATGCTCTTATTCAAGATTGGCAGATACAATACAAGAAAGAGATGGCTGGGCAGACTGTGCCTTCCTGGACCTACGAAAGGCTTTTGACAAAGTACCACACAAAAAAACTACTAAGAAAAACTGAACCAATTGGTGGAATATAGGGCAAATTATTGGAATGGATGAAAGACTTATTGAAAGGAAAAAATGAGAGTGGTGAATATACGCAGGAAAGAAAAAAGAAATTATGAAAAAGATATTATAGACAAATGTAAGGATCAACCCAAAATCTTTTACAGATATATAAATGAAAAACTAAAGGATAAACACGAAATAGTGAAATTGCATGAAGGAGAATATATAGATGATACAGAAATGGCAAAAATCATGATCAGACATTTCAGGTCATTTCTTTACAATTGAGAGCTCACAATTTTGGGAAGATCGAAGACAAGAAAGATCGCCCAAAATGGAAGAAATAAAGGTAACACAAAAAAGAAATAAGAGATCAAATAGAAAACCTAAATGTCAGGAAATCGCAGGGACCAGACGGAATTGCAAATTGGATACTGAAAGAGTGTATAGACGAATTGACAGACAAACTATACAAGATAATAGACTCCTCACTCAAATAAGGAAAGGTACCGCAAGATTGGAAAGATGCAAACATAGTACCAATATACAAAGGAGGAAATAGGGAAGACCCTACACATTTCAGACCGGTATCCCTTACAAGCACAGTAGCAAAAATATGTGAAAAAGTCATCAGAAATAAATGGACCAAACACTTGGAGGAAAATAAAATTATAAACCCTAAACAACTTGGCTTTAGAAGTGGAAGATCGTGTACCACGAACCTAATTTGCTTTTAATCGAGATTAATTGAGATAATACAAGAAAGAGATGGCTGGGTAGATTGCGCCTTCTCGGATTTGCAGAAGGCGTTCGATAAGGTACCACATAAAAAGCTAATAAGAAAAATTGAAATAATAGGAGGAATACAGGGTAAGCTGCTAGAATAGATGGACTTCTCAATTGGAAGAAAAATGAGAATGGTACTTAGAAACAAAAATGCGAACTGGGAAGATGTGAAAAGTGGAGTCCCGCAAAGCTCTGTATTGGCTCCTTTAATGTTTTCCATATATATAAATTATATAGATAAGGGAGTAAATTGTTACATGAACTTCTTTGCTGACGATGCCAAATTACTCAAGAGAATGAAAACGGAAGAAGATTGTAGATCGCTACAAGACCTAGACAATATATGGGAATGGATTCAGAAATTTGAAATGAGCTTCAACATTAAGAAATGTAGCATAATACAATTTGGAAAAAGCAAAAATAGAGTATCAGGTCAATACAAAATTGGAAACAAAGAAGTAAAAAAAGTCAATTCAGAAAAGGACCTGGGAGTAATCATCTCAAGCGACTTGACCCCTGACAAACACGTCAACAAATTATTTGGAGAAACTTTTAACTTACTTAGATAAATTAAAGTGACCTTCGGCTACATAGACGAGGAGATGGTTAAAAAAATAGTGGTTACACTGGTAAGACCTAAACTAGAGTATGCCGCAACATTGTGGGCACCCAGCACAAAAAACATAAGAAAATTAGAAAGAATCCAAAGAGCAGCGACAAAAATCACGGCACCTACAATGGCAAATCTGACATATGAACAAAGATTGGAGAAACTACATCTGTCAACACTGGAACAGAGAAGAGAAAGAGGTGATTTATTAATTTAGAGAATTATGAAAAGGATGGAAATCCTCGATAGAGATGACTTATTAAATTGGGACATAAGAGAAAAAAGAGGGCATGAAAAGAAACTAAAGAAGGACACTTATAGAAGAGACCTGAAAAAGAATAGGTTCCCACATGCAGTAGTGATTGATGTCTGGAACAAACTGAACAGAGAAACAGTGAATGCCAAAACTATACACGATTTTAAGAATAAGCTGGATGCGGAGAGATACGAAAACGGGTCACTACGAGCATAGCTCTCGTCCCGTAAAATACAACTAGGTAAATACACACACACACACACACACACACACACACACACACACACACACACACACACACACACACACACACACACACACACACACACACACACACACACGTATATACGACTCGGTGGCGCGGTTAGTAGAGTCTCCGACTGTCACTACGGCGATCCGGGTTCGAATCTTGCCCATGGCTGAAATAATCTCAGTATCGCTGCGCTTCGAGTCGTTACTCCAACTCTCGTGGGCGGGTAGTTGGGTGTGTGTGTGCCTGTAAGGTTACAGCATTACCCATAGATCGGTCATACGAGCTCTGGGCTCTCTTTCGAGAGGGAAACAGCTGCTGATCACGAGTCCAACACGTGATCCAAAGACCATGGTGAATACACACATACACACAAGATTTTAAGAATATACTGGATGCGGAGAAATACGAAAACGGGTCATCACAAGCATAGCTCTCGTCCCGGTAAAACACACACACACACACACACACACACACACACACACACACACACACACACACACACACACACACACACACACACACACACACACACACACACACACACACACACACGTACGTCTCGGTGGCGCGGTTGATAGAGTACTGGACTGCCAGTACGGAGGTGCGGCAGTACTTGGTTCGAATCCTGTCCAGGGCCGAAATTATTTCGGTATCGCTGCGCTTCGGATCGTTACTCCGACTCTCGTGGGCGGGGAGTTGGGTGTGTGTGTGTGTGTGTAAGGTCATAGCATTACCCATAGATCGGTCATACGAACTCTGAGCTCTCTTCCAGGAGGGAAATAGCTGTCGATCACGAGTCCAACACGCGATTCAAAGACCAAGGTGAATACACACACACACACACACACACACACACACGAGAAAATTATAAAAAAATAAAATAAAATAACTAAGCCCACACTAGTAAGACCAAAACTCGAGTACGCAGCAACACTATGGACACCCAGTACCAAAAAGAATATAAAGAAGTTAGAAAGAATACAAAGAGCAACAACAAAACTGGCACCAACTCTTTCCAAAATGATATATGAACAAAGACTGCCCAAATTACAATTACCAACTCTGGAACAAAGAAGGGAAAGAGGAGACTTACTATCTATAGAATTATGAAGGGAATGGAAATCTTATATAAGAATGACTTATTGAAATGGGACAATGGAAAAATAAGAGGACACGAAAAGAAAAAAAGAAAAAAGATAATTATAGAAGAGATATGAAAAAATGGCTTCCCACACAGTGATAGATGCTTGGAACAAATTGGACAAAGAAACAGTGTGTGCAAACACACACACACACACACACACACACACACACACACACACACACACACACACACACACACACACACACACACACACACACACACACACACACACACACACACACACACACACACACGACTCGGTGGCGTAGTATACGACTCGGTGGCGTAGTTGGTAGAGCGCTGAACTGCCACCATAGTGGCCCGCAGTTCTTGGTTCGAATCCTGCCCAGGGCCGAAATTATTTCGGTACCGCTGCGCTTCGGGTTGTTACTCTGACTCTCGTGGGCGGGGAGTTGGGTGTGTGTGTGTGTGCAAGGTCATAGCATTACTCATAGATCGGACCTACGAGCTCTGAGCTCTCTTCCAGGAGGGAAATAGCTGTCGATCACGAGTCCAACACGTGATCCAAAGACCAAGTGAATACACACACACACACACACACACACACACACACACACACACACACACACACACACACACACACACACACACACACACACACACTTCAGCGAATGGACGGCTTGGATGACGTTCTGAAGAAAACTAAAGTCTGTGGATCCCAACGCAAAGAGAAGTGCCTAGTGTTTTTACAGGGTGGGGGGGGAAATTGCTCGTGGAGTAGTGGGAAAGTAGGGAAAGAGGAAAAGGGGAGGGATTAGTGAGGGAAATGGAAGGAAATGAGGAGGGAGTAGACTTGGCCCAGCCAGACAAGCGAAAGGTAAACAAAAGACTGAGCGATGATGAAATGTCTAATAAAAATGTAAAGATTAGAAGTATAGAGAGGAGCAATACAGTAGAAAGTGACGAGAATATGTTCCAGGGATTTAAAGAGGGTGGGGGGGACACAACCCCCCCCCCCGACTGATAAGAATAGAGGAGAGAGTTGATAAGGTGATCGAGGACTTGGAAAGTAGGTTAGGTAATGTTGACTCCATTTTCCAGATAATTGAAAGGTTGGAACAACTAGAGAAGGCAAACAGAAACTTAACTGATGAAATAGAGGACCTAAAAAGACAGTTAGGAAATGTAAAGGAGGAGAATGAGAAATTGAAGAAGAATAGTAATGAAAACAGAGAGACAATAGCTAAAGAAGCTAAAAATTGGAGAACAACCCAAGAAGGGAATAAGGTTTCATTCACTGACATAGTCAAACAGCAATTGAAAGAACATAATGAAGACTCAGTTATTAAAGTGATGAGACAGAAGGAGAATATAGTAAGAGAATTAGCTGACAAAAAGAAATGTATAATTATATTAGGAATGGAAGAGAAACATAACCCAGATAGAACCGCAAGAATCAAGGAGGAAAATCTAAGAGTAAGCAGTTTATTAAAATTAGTCCAGGAAGATGAACCAGAAATTATAAAGGAAATTGAGGAAAAATTCAGACTCGGAAAATATAGTACAGATAAGACCAGACCAATTAAGATTAAATTCAGGTCACAAACAACGGCAGAGAAAATTCTATTCAAAACAGGGAAACTAGCAACAAATGATCAATATAAAAATGTATGGATAAAAAGAGAAATGAATAAGGAGGAAAGAGAGGCAGAAAAGCAGAAAAGACTTGAAGCTAAGGCAAAAAACGAGGAAAGAACGGAGTCAGAGAAAGAGAGATTCTATTGGAGAGTAGTGAACATGAAAATAAAGCAGTTCGACATACAAAAGAAAAACATAAGGGAAACAGAGAACACAATGGAAGTGGCAGAAAACTAAGAGCGTCTTACACAAATATAGATGGATTGATAACAGGATTGAATGAACTGAATGATTATTTGAAAGAAAAAGAACCGGACATAATGGGAATTGTAGAAACAAAATTAAAAGGCCCACTACCACCCAATAGTGTAGGACATGATGCATACAATTATTGGATTAGAAACAGAGAGAAAAAGCAAGGGGGTGGAGTTATGTTCCTGACTAAGAAGGATATAAAGAAGGATATAAAGAATACAGTAGAGATGATTATGATAGAAGTGGAAGACCGAGATAAGAAGAGCAGAAAAATTGTGATCAATTATGTGCCTCCGAAAACAGCCTCATGGGAGGAGAGTGAACATAAAAGTATGTTAGAGGACACAAAGATAGCATTAACTAAAATAATGGAAGACGGAGGAAGAATAGTTATGATGGGCGACTTTAATTGCAAAGAAATCTGCTGGGAAGAAATGACAGTAAAGAGTGGTGATGACTCATGGGGAAATGCTCTACTTGAGATGATTACTGACCATTCAATGACACAATGGATACAAGAGAACACTAGGTATAGAAATGAAGAAGAACCATCGAGACTAGACTTAATAATTACATCTGAACCTAGAATAGTGGACAAGATTGAATATAAAACACCAATAGGTAAAAGTGACCACATATTGATTGAACTGGAACTTAATGAAGAAAAATATATGAAAAGAAATGAACAATATAGAAAAGGAAGAATGATGTATGAAAAAACAAACTTTGATAAAATAAGAGAATTCTTCCAACAAGAAAACTGGGAAGAAATATACAAAGAAGAAACATCAGTGGAAGAGAAATGGAATATTTTGACAAAAATTTACAAAGAAGGAGTGGAAAAGTATGTCCCAAGACAAAAACAAGAAAAAGAATATGTAAAATGCTGGTACAACAAAAGTTGTAGGGAGTTAAAAGACAAAAGAGACAAAGCCTGGACCAGATGGAAAAAAGACAGAAGACCTGAAAAATGGAAAATATATACCGGTTATAGAAATGAATATGTACAAAAGTGCAGAGAGGAAAAAAGAAAATATGAAAAAGATGTTATAGAAAAGTGTAAAGATCAACCAAAACTATTCTACAGATTTGTAAACAATAAACTGAAAAACAAACAAGACTTGGAGAAATTAAGACAAGGAGGAGTTGAATACACTGAGGAAATGGAAATGGCAGAAATTATGAACAAACATTTTAAATCAGTGTTTACAAGGGAAAATATACAACCTGAAGAGATTGAGTGGAAAGAAAAAGTCCCCCATATGGAAGAAATAGAAGTAACAAAGAATGAAATATTGACACACTTGGGTAATTTTGATGTCAGAAAATCGCATGGGCCATATGAAATAGCAAACTGGATTCTGAAATAATGCAGGAATGAACTGGCAGACAAAATACATAGCATAATAAGCAGTTCCTTAAAAGAAGGAAAAGTTCCAGAAGATTGGAAAAAAGCAAATATAGTACCTATATATAAAGGAGGAAATAAAGAAGAACCTACCAACTATAGACCAGTCTCTCTAACAAGTACAATAGCAAAAATTTGTGAAAGAATTATCAAAAGTAGATGGGTAAAATACTTGGAAAAAAACAACGTACTAAATCCAAGGCAATTTGGATTCAGACAAGGACGATCATGCGTCACCAATTTAATATGTTTCTATTCAAGGCTAATAGATATAATACAAGAAAGAGATGGATGGGCTGATTGTGCATTTCTAGACCTAAAAAAAGCTTTTGACAAAGTACCACATAAGAAGTTGCTTAAGAAATTAGAATATGAAGGAGGAATACAAGGTAAATTACTAAATTGGATGGAAGACTTTTTGCAAGAAAGAAAAATGAGAGTAGTGATAAGAGACCAGCACTCAAAATGGAATGAAGTAATAAGCGGTGTCCCGCAGGGAACAGTTCTGGCCCCAATAATGTTTGCTATATATATTAATGATATGGATGAAGGAATTGAAAGCTATATGAGCTTCTTTGCAGATGATGCAAAACTACTGAAAAGAGTGAAAACTGAAGAAGATTGTGAATCACTACAGAGAGATCTAAATAAAGTACAAGAATGGAGTAGGAAGTGGGAGATGGAGTTCAATACAAAAAAGTGTAGTATAATGGAATTTGGAAAAAGCAAAAACAGAATAACAGGATCATATAATTTGGGAGAAGAAGGAATAAAAAAAAGTAGAAAATGAGAAGGACCTGGGAGTCATTGTTATGAATAATATGTCACCTGAGAAACATATAAATAAGATTTTTGGAGAAACTTATAATTTGATAAGAACAATCAAAGTGGCATTTACATACCTGGATGAAGAAATGGTGAGGAAAATCCTAATCACCCTGATAAGACCAAGATTGGAATATGCAGCAACGATATGGTCACCAAGTACAAAAAAATGTATAAAAAAAACTTGAAAGAATACAAAGAGCAATTACAAAATTGGCACCAACACTCTCAAAACTATCATATGAAGAGAGACTACAAAAACTTAAACTACAGACACTAGAGCAAAGAAGAGAGAGAGGAGATTTGATAGCTATTTACAGAATCATGAAAGGCATAGAAATTACTGATAGAGAGAATCTGATAAAATGGGATGACAGAAATACAAGAGGACACGGAAAGAAAATAAAAAAAGACAGCTATAGAAGAGATTTTAAAAAGAACAGCTTTCCTCACAGAGTAATAGACAGTTGGAACAAGTTAGATGAGAAAGTGGTGTGTGCAAAAACAATACATGAATTTAAAAATAGTTTAGATAAAATGAGATATGAAGACGGGACCCCACGAGCATAGCTCCCCTTCCCGTAAAATACAACTAGGTAATTACAACTAGGTAAATACACAATCATGAGGATCTGAAATGTTACATGAGCTTCTTTGCAGACGACGCCAAACTGTTAAGGAAAGTAGAAACTGATAAGGACTGTGAAGCACTGCAGGAAGACCTGAATAAGGTATGGAACTGGAGTCAGAAATGGGAAGTGGACTTTAATACTAAGAAGTGTAGCATAATGGAGTTTGGAAAAAGCAAAAACAGAATATCAGGAAAATATACAATTGGAACCAAGGAGGTAAAGAAGGTAGGATCCGAAAAAGATTTGGGGGTAATGATCACAAACGACTTGTCCTATGACAAACAGATTAACAAAATTGTCGGGGAGGCTTACAACTTGCTAAGATGAATAAAAGTGGCATTTGCATACTTGGACGAAGACATGATAAAAAAAAATTGGTTACACTGATAAGGCCTAGACTAGAGTATGCGGCGACATTGTGGTCACCCAGTACCAAAAAGAACATAAAGAAAATAGAAAGAATCCAGAGAGCAGCAACAAAAATGGCACCTGCATTTGCAAACCTATCATAAGAGGAGAGATTGGCTAAAATGGAGTTACCAACGCTGGAGCAAAGAGGAGAGAGAGGTGACCTACTGACCATCTACAGAATCATGAAAGGCACAGAGATACGCGATAGAGAGGACTTACTAAACTGGGACACGAGAAACACAAGAGGGCATGGAAAGAAAATAAAAAAACATAGCTACAGAAGAGAACTGAAGAAAAGCAGTTTTCCTCATAGAGTAGTGGACACTTGGAATAAACTGGACAATGAAATAGTATGCGCAAAAACCATTCATGAGTTTAAAAGCAAACTAAACACTACGATATACAAAGGCGGGAACCACGAGCATAACTCCCCTTCCCGCAAAATATAACTAGGTAAATACACACACACACACACACACACACACACACACACACACACACACACACACACACACACACACACACACACACACACACACCACACACACACACACACACACACACACACACACACACACACACAGCTCCCCTTCCCGCAAAATACAACTAGGTAAACACACACACACACACACACACACACACACACACACACACACACACACACACACACACACACACACACACACACACACACACACACACACACACACACACACACACACACACACACACACACACACACACACACACACACACACACCTCTCATGGCGCTGTGGTTAGAGCTCTGGCCTGCCACTACGGAGGTCCGGGTTCGATCCTCGCCCGGGGCTGAAATAATATCAGTATCGCAGCGCTGAGGGGTGTTACTCCAACTCTCTCGTGGGCGGGGAGTTGGGGGTGTGTGTGTGAAATAGCTGTCGATCACGAGTCCAACACGTGATCCAAAGACCAAAGACCAAGTGAATACACACACACACACACACACACACACACACACACACACACACACACAAGTTGGAACAAGTTAGATGAGAACGTGGTGTGTGCAAAAACAATACATGAATTTAAAAATAGTTTAGATAAAATGAGATATGAAGACGGGACTCCACAAGCATAGCTCCCCTTCCCGTAAAATACAACTAGGTAAAAGGTAAATACACACACACACACACACACACACACACACACACACACACACACACACACACACACACACACACACACACACACACACACACACACACACATATATATATATATATATATATATATATATATATATATATATATACATGTATATGGAATGTAGGACAAAACGTCCCCAGACAAAACGTCCCCGGACAAAAGGTCCCGAAATCTGCACCCCTAGGACAAAATGTCCCCGATATTTAGGACAAAAGGTCCCCATTTTTTTCAACAGATATTGATTTTTATCAACTGTTTATACATTTTGGGACATAGTTAATTGTGGTTTTATAACAACCCTTAAATTCAGGAGAATCTCTATATATAAACACAAAGTACAATAATATTTGATATTTTATTAAATATCTTATACTCGACCCAACCCATAAATCTATGAGCCAATTGTGTAAGCAAACGTTTCAGAAATGTCAATTGTATTTAGCTAGATACAATGTCAATTGTATTTAGCTTTATTGAACTTATATTGTATGCCTATAAAAAATAAAAAAATCAAGTTAAAAAACAAAAATTCACCACTCACTTTTGTTAACGAATTTCCAAGATAACTTGTAATCGTACTTATTGTTATTTTTACCTATGTGCATTACCTTGCATTTACTTGTTAAATTTCATTAGCCACTTTTCAGACCATTTTTTTATATGTTCATTCCGCCAATTATGAGTACAATTACAGCACACAATAATATTATGCTTTATTGAACTTATATTGTATGCCTATATAAAAAAAATCAAGTTAAAAACCAAATATTCACCAAAAAACATATAAAGGAATAAAGTAAAACACATCTGACAAATTTTTAGAAAAAAAAAAAAAATTGGGGACATTTTGACCACCCACCTAGGCCGTTGGGGACATTTTGACCACCCACCTAGGCCGTTGGGGACATTTTGTCCTAGGGGTGCAGATTTCAGGACCTTTTGTCCGGGGACCTTTTGTCCGAGCACCATATATATGTGCAAAATAACCATAGGAGAAGGGAAACTTGTAGACAGTAAGTACTTTCGTATATTACATCTTCAGACTAAATGCCAGACAGAGTTGTGTTTGTGTAAGTATCAGGTGGTAACCATAGGGTAGGGGGAGGGGAGACAATACAATGCGAGAAAGGGGGATGACCTTACCTCTATCTACCTGACCAACATATAAGGCTCAATCTGGCAGAAAGATCTTGGTAACCATTTGGGTTACCAATTTATCGCATTTAAAATGACCATAGCTTAAGTATATGTTTTTATCAAACGTCCCTGATATTAAGGAGGATTCTATTATGTTCCTATCTTGAATTTTTTTTTTTCCTTTGGCTAAAATTGTTGCCTTAGACCAATCAATATGATGCTTGTATAATGCTTTATGTTGAAATAACGCATTCTTTTCCTGGGCAGATCTCACACTATATTTATGTTGGGAAATCCTTGTTTCAGGTCGATAGAGGTAAGGTCATCCCCCTTTCTCGCATTGTATTGTCTCCCCCTTCCCCCCCCCCCATGGTTGCCACCTGATACTTACATTTAAACACAACTATGTATCTCTGTCATTTAGTCTGAAGATTTAATATACGAAAGTACTTGTTGTCTACAAGTTTCCCTTCTCCTGTGGTTATTTTGCATTTTTGTATCACGGTGATCTGATTGCTTGCATATTTAAAGATAGAGGGCAGGATAGATAAGATGGGGGAGAGGGAGGGAGGGGGGAATTCGGGATTAAGTGGAAGGAAAGAATGAAATGAAAGGAAGTTAGAGTTATAATAGATGTGGGGCCGACCCAATTGCTCGGTTAGTTTATAGTCTTTTGGACTTTATATATATATATATATATATATATATATATATATATATATATATATATATATATATATATATATATATATATATATATATATACATATATATATATATATATATATATATATATATATATATGTAGTTTCTTTGTTTGTTTATTTATTTATCTACTTATTTATTGATTGATTTATTTATCTATTTATTTATTTGTTTATTTTTGCGCATGAACAAATACTGTGGAAATTTGAATATTCCGCCTTTACTATTATTTTAAGATAAAATAAGCAATTTTCATTGAGAAGTGAGAATATCCTACTGTTTATTTGTTGTATGATACTATAGATGAAATATATATAATTTAAAAGTAATAAAAGTGAAAAATAGAATTGAGACCATACAAGACCATACAATATGATCCTTCAATTCCTAATATTTCAGTATGACGTGTGGAGCGTAGCCATGTTGTCTGGTGAAAGTGTGTGCAGGGCGTAGTATCGCAGATTTTGTCACAACTTTGTTGCATTTTGCAACGAATATTGCATAATTTTGTGGAAGGGCCACATAAGGACGTGTAAAAGATGTGGAAAGTAAGAGAGCTTACGGAAAAAGTGTGAGTACCTACATTTTGTATGATAAAAACCCTTCAGTACCCAATTTTCCTACCTGTATCATGTATGTGAATGTAAATATTAAAGGTTTCCTGGTTAGAAAATTTATCACAGCCATTATATTTATGCGAAGAGTCCAAGAAATACAAGTGAAGGTGAACATGATTTGGTTATGACACTGTTAAATTTAAATGACCATGAATATTGACAACAAGGCAACCCGTGAGATTCTGCAGGTGGTGAAGTAATCAACCTCCCCCCCTCTCCTTTCTCAATAATATATAATATGTTCTTTGCCAACGGACTGTTAGAAGTCATAAAATATTATAGGAAATACTCATTGACGGGGGAAGAGTTGAACAGTGCACATTATTCATTGCTGATTTTCTTCTGACATGTTCTTGTACTTTAATCATTAATGACATGAAGGCAACCAAAACTATTTGACTTAGAATATTATTTGACATTTGTCAGTTTTTGAGGAGTGATTACACCCACAATTTTTATTTTTATTTTATTAGCGTATACAAAATAACATATCACTGTGACTATCAGGTTTTGAGTAATTAAACTCACCATTTATTTTATTTTTTAATTTATTTTATTACTCACTCCTCTGGCACTACTGGCCCATTGAGGCCCCTGGCTGCTACAACAAGATGCCTCCAGACTCTCTGATCTGCTGCTAACATATTTTTTTATTAGCATATACAAAATAACATATCACTCCAAACTTAACAGTAGGGTTATTTAATTTTTTAAATAACATTTGTATGTGACTCTTGGTTGTGTAAGGCCAGTGATTTTTATTGAGTATTATTTTTAATTTATTCAGGTGTCAAAGGTCTACAGCTGTCATATTGTTTGTCATACTTTAAACTTTCAGTTAATATAGGGCTTTGGACAGTAATCAGACTTGCCATATCTATATTTTGTTCATATATTTTTTTATCAAACTTTTTAATTATAGATTGTTGGAAACCTTACTGGTAAACTTTTTAATTATAGATTGTTAGAAACATTACTGATAGAAAAATTTTAAGCTAATAAAATTGATCCATCATGACCGAGAGTTCAGGTAATTTTTGTTATCCTTTCTGGGTTACCGGACAGTAATGTGCCTAACTTAAGCTAAGCCAACGTGACCTCACCTTGGCTTGGAAATAACTAAGGAATTATTTTAGAAGTGCACATCTAGGCAATACCAGTATAGCATTAGAAATTTTAGTATTAATTTGATAGATTATAGTATATTAATGTAATATATATTTTTCTTGGAAATCAATAACAAAAAACATTGCTAAAAGCAAATACACTACCAAATGAAGCCGCAAGCATAGGATTGAGGCGCCATGTTGTCGTCTGTCCAGTCCAGTCAATGTCAGTTAGACAGTGGCTTTGATGTTGTGCACCGGGTGTTCTCCAGCTCCAGGTGATATCAATGTGTTGTTACGAAGGCAATAGGGCTGCCTTGATCTTAATGAGAGAACGCTGGGTTCTGCCGTTGTCTGTTAATTGCACGAGCTGCAGTAAACTGTGCTGGTGCTGCGCAGATGAACATATGTGGCATATGTGGGTGTGTGCAAATTACATCACATGCACTAAAAAGAAGCAAAAGAAAAAGTACACTTTTAGCTTTAGTGATTATAAAAGTACTTTTCAGAAAAAAAGTCATATTGAGCCTTGGCAGATGGAATGCTTCATAAATAAGTAGGTTTTGAACAAATTTAGCCACAAAGATGCCATATGCAATTTGCAGTTTTTAGTATTATTTTAGTTGTGTGCACCTATGCGATATAGCATTAGAAAATTAAATGTTAATTTTGTAGGTTATAATACATGATTGTAATATGTGATTATCTTGGCTGAAATAAATAACAAAAGCCTTATGACAAGTGAAGCTACTAATGAACGAAGCTGCCAGGATATAGTCCAGATGTCATGTTGTTGTCTGTCCGGACCAGTCACTGTCAGTTAGATGATGGCTTTCACGTTGTGGTCTGGGTGTTCTCCAACTTCAGGTGACATTAATAAATGCTGTTACAAAGACAATAGGGCTACCTTGGACTTCTTTTGAGAGAGGACACAGGCTCTGGCGTTGTCTGTCAATTGCCTAAATAATTGGGCCATCAGCATTTGTGGTGGCGATGGTGATGACCCAGATGATCTTTAGAATTTGAGGTACTAAATTACTAAATATAGGTTAGGCTAGAATAGATTTCATTTCTTCGACGTTGGCATCTATCAAAACAAACATGATGTATCATTCAACCACCGCGACTTCATTAGTTAATAAATCAGTTTTAGCAACTTTTTTTTGGTATTGATTTCCACCAAGAAAATATCATATTACATTGATGTATTATAATTTACAAAATTAGTAATTAATTTTCTATTGCTATATTGCATATGTATTCTAAAAATTTACCCAGTTTTCATCTTAAACAAGACAAGTGTAGACTAGAGCAGTTTTTGTAGTGAAGTTTGTGAGGAGTTGTATAACCATCAGGAACCAATTTGTGGCCCATGCATTATAGTGGAGATAGATGAGACATCACTTGCAGGCATGCAAACATTGAGAGACTTGTGTCAAAGGTGTGGATGTTTGGTGGGATTGAAAGGAAATCCAAGAAGCACTTCCTTGTTCCGCTCGTAGACCCTGAGGGAGAGAAGAGGAATACAGAAACTTAAGTTCCCATCATTTGCCTTTTGTCAGGCTAGAGTCCATACTTTTTAGTGACTTGGCATGCCTACAGTAACCTTGGAGACATCAGCTATACACACCACGCACTAAATTACTCCAAAAACTTCGTTGACCCAGACAACCAAAAAATACACGCCCAGATTGTCGAGTGACTTTGGTGTGATGTCAAAGAGTGGGTATTGAGGCCTGGAATATGCCCACAGTACTTCCGCCAGTACCCTGTAAAGTACATCTTTTTGAAGCAATGCTGCGGAGCTGAAATACATGTGTTCCTTCAAGCTATACAACAACTTTATTTCCTGCAGTCTGAATGAGTACTAAATCAGGCCATCAGCCTTTGTGGTGATGACAACGACCTGGATGATCTTTAGAATTACAGTTGCTGCAATACTAAATGTAGGTTAGATTAGATTAAAATAGATGAATTTATCATCCATTCTTTTCTTCAACCTCAGCATCTGTCAAAACAAACATGGTGTATTAATCACCCACCATGACTTTTAGTAAATCTCTTCTAGCAACTTTTTTTTATATTGATTTCTGCCAAGAAAAACTCGTATTACATTGATTATTATAATTTACAAAATTAGTATTTAATTTTCAGCCCCTAAGAAAATGAATAAGATTCTAGGACTGATTGCACAATCTTTTGACTTCAGAAGTCCATCTCTCATTGACAAGCACATATGGAATATGCTGTTTCTGTATGGTCACCAATTCTCATTAAAGACATTGTCAGATTGGAAAAAGTACAACGGTGAGCCACAAAACTGATTCCAAATATAAAAAATAAATCATATGAAAATGGACGAAAACATATGAATCTGTTTTCCTTAAAGTGTAGACTCAGAGGTGACTTGATACAGGTTTTTAAGATTCTAAAAGGAATTAACAATATCAAAAGAAACAATTTTCACAATGAGAATCAGGCAAGAATCAAGGGCCTCAAACTGTCAAGAAATAGATTTAATTTGTAAGTGGGTAGAAACAACTTTGCCACTGTGTAGATAATGAATGGAATATGGTCTCTTGCAGTCTCCTTTATTCTTATGAATAAACTTCCTGTAGAGGCAGTCCAATGTAGTTTAGTAAGCTTTAAGAATCATTTAGATAAACACCTAAGCAAGATGCTGTAATGACTCATTTATTTTATATCATTTGTTTTGTCATTTATCTGTTTATTATTTGCTTGATTCTTATTTATTATTATTTACTATTTACCTGTTTATTATTTAACTATACCTATGCATTTATTTATTTTATTTATTATTATTTATAGTATATTTTTGATTGTTTGATTGATTTACTTATTTATCATTATAATTTTTTTCACATCCTACCTGTCCTTTGTAATCCTTATTGCATAGGTGTGCACTCCAATTTTTTTTACCATAACTTGTTATAAAGAATTTGCTCCGAGGTTCTCTTCCTTCACTCTACAACTTTATAAGGGATCTGGGTTATTTCCGCAGGGGTCCACATTATGCCACGTCATTTTTTCTATTCAAGATCAATTTGCCTTGTCATTTCAACCAACTTTTCTTCAGTGAAAACCCACAAATGTGTGGGTTTATTTTTAGAAGTCCACACCTAAATGATATAGCAATATGAATATATAAATTTGATCAATTATAATATATGAATGTAATATATATGTGTGTGTGCATGCTTGCGTGCGTGTGTGTTTGTTTGTTTGTTTGTTTGTTTACCTAGTTGTATTTTATGGGAAGGGGAGCTATGCTCGTGGTGTCCCGTCTTCATATCTCATTTTATTTAAACTATTTTTAAATTCATGTATTGTTTTTGCACACACCACTTTCTCATCTAACTTGTTCTAACTGTCTATTACTATGTGAGGAAAGCTGTTCTTTTTCAGATCTCTTCTATAGCTGTCTTTCTTGATTTTCTTTCCGTGTCCCCTTGTATTTCTTTCATCCCATTTTATTAGATCTTCTCCATCAATCATTTCTATGCCTTTCATGATTCTATAAATAGTTACCAAATCTCCTCTCTTCTTTGCTCTAGTGTCTGTAGCTCAAGTTTTGCTAGTCTCTCTTCATATGATAGTTTTGAGAGTGTTGGTGCCAATTTTGTAATTGCTCTTTGTATTCTTTCAAGTTTTGTTATACATTTTTTTTGTATTTGGTGACCACATTGTTGCTGCATATTCCAATCTTGGTCTTATCAAAGTGATTAATATTTTCTTCATTTCTTCATCCAGGTATGTAAATGCCACTTTGATTGTTCTTATTAAATTATAAGTTTCTCCAAAAATCTTATTTATATGTTTCTCAGGTGACATATTATTCATAATAATGACTCCCAGGTCCTTCTCATTTTCTACTTTTTTTTTATTCCTTCTCCCAATTTATATGATCCTGTTATTCTGATTTTGCTTTTTCCAAATTCCATTATACTACACTTTTTGGTATTGAACTCCATCTCCCACTTCCTACTCCATTCCCATACTTTATTGAGATCACTCTGTAGTGACTCACAAGCTTCTTCTGTGTTCACTTTTTTAACAGTTTGCGTCATCTGCAAAGAAGCTCATGTAACTTTCAATTTCTTTATCCATATCATTAATATATATAGCAAACATTATTGGTGCCAAAACTGTTCCTTGGGGAAAACCGCTTATTACTTCATCCCAGTTAGAGTGTTTGTCTCTTATCACTATTCTCATTTTTCTTTCTTGCAAGAAGTCTTCCATCCATTTAAGCAGTTTGCCCTGTATTCCTCCTTCAGTTTCTAATTTCTTAAGTAACTTCTTATGTGGTACTTTGTCAAAAACTTTTTTTAGGTCTAGAAATGCACAATCAGCCCATCCATCTCTTTCTTGTATTATATCTATTAGCCTTGAATGGAAACATAATAAATTGGTGATGCATGATCGTCCTTGTCTGAATCCAAACTGCCTTGGATTTAGTACATTGTTTTTTTCAAAATACTTTACCCATCTACTTTTGAAAATGCTTTTACAGATTTTTGCTATTGTACTTGTTAGAGAGACTGGTCTATAGTTTGTAGGGTCTTCTTTATTTCCTCCTTTGTATATAGGTACTATATTTGCTTTTTTCCAATCTTCTGGAACTTTTCCTTCTTTCAAGGAACTGTTTATTATGCTATGTATTTTGTCTGCCAGTTCATTCCTGCATTCTTTCAAAATCCAGTTTGCTATTTTATCTGGTCCATGTGATTTTCTGATATCAAGATTACTCAAGTGTTTCATTATTTCGTTCTTTGATACTTCTATTTCTTTCATAGGGGGGACTTTCTCTTCCCATTCGATCTCTTCCGGTTGTATGTTCTCCCTTGTAAACACTGATTTAAAAGGCTTGTTCATAATTTCTGCCATTTCTATTTCCTCTGTGTATTCAACTCCTTGTCGTAATTTCTCTAATTCTTGTTTGTTTTTCAGTTTGTTGTTTACAAATCTGTAAAATAGTTTTGGTTGATCTTTACATTTTTCTATGACATCTTTTTCATATTTTCTCTTTTCGTCTCAGCACACTTGTACATATTCATTTCTATAACTAGTATATATTTCCCATTTGTCAGGTCTTTTGTCTTTCTTCAATTTGGTCCAAGCTTTATCTCTCTTGTCTTTTATCTCCTTGTTTTTTCATACATCAATCTTCCTTTTCTATATTGTTCATTTCTTTTCATGTATTTTTCCTCATTTATTTCTAGTTCTATCAATATGTGGTCACTTTTACTTATTGGTGTCTTGTATTCAATCTTTTCCACTATTTCAGGTTCTGATGTGATTGTTAGGTCTAGTCTCGATGGTTCATCTTCATTTCTATACCTAGTGTTCTCTTGAATCCATTGTGTCATTATGTGGTCAATAATCATCTCAAGTAGAACATTTCCCCAAGAGTCTTCTCCACCCTTTACTGTCATCTCTTCCCAGCAGACTTCTATGCAATTAAAGTCGCCCATCATAACTATTCTTCCTCCATCTTCCATTATCTTATTTAATGTTATTCTTGTGTCTTCTAAGATACTTTTATGTTCATTCTCTTCCCACGAGGCTGTTTTTGGGGGCACGTAGTTTATTACAAAGTTTCTGCTCTTCTTATCTCTGTCTTCTACTTCTATCATAATCATCTCTACTCTATTCTTTCCATATGTGACACTCTTCATGTTTATATCCTTCTTAGTCAGGAACATAACTCCACCCCCTTGTTTTATCTCTGTTTCTAATCCAATAATTATATGCATTGTGTCCTATGCTGTTGGGTGGTAGTGGACCTTTTAATTTTGTCTCTACAATTTCCATTATGTCCGGTTCTTTTTCCTTCAGATACCCGTTCATTCAGACCTGTTATTAATCCATCTATATTTGTGTAGGACACTCTTAACTTTCTGTTATTTCCATTGTATTTTCTGTTTCTTTTTTGTTTCTCTCTGTTATGGTCCATTTCCTCACTTTCATATTCACTACTCTCCAATAGAATTCTTTTTTTTCTGACTCCGTTCTGTTCTCGTTTTTTTCTTTAGCTTCTTGCCTTTTCATTTTTTCTTCCTCTCTTTCCTCTATTAATTTCTCTTTTTATCCATACCTTTTTATATTGTTCACTTGCTGCTAGTTTCCCTGTTTTTGCTAAGATATTCTCTGCTGTTGTTTGTGACCTGAATTTAATCTTAATTGGTCTGGTCTTATCTGTACTGTATATTCCAAGTCTAAACATCTCTTCAATTTGTTTCATGATTTTGGGTTCATCTTCCTGAACTAATTCTAGTAAATTGTTTACTTTTTCTTTTTCCTCTTTAATTCTTGTGGTTCTATTTAGGTTAAATTTCTTTTCCATTCCTAATATAATTATATATTTCTTTTTGTCTGCTAAGTCTCTTACTATATTCTCCTGTCTCATCACTTTAATAACTGAGTCTTCAGTTTGTTCTTTCATTTGTTGCTTAATTATGTCAGTAAATGCAACTTTACTGTTTTCTTGGATTTTTTCCAGCCCTGTGCTTCTTTTGCTATGGCCTCTTTATTGTCTTTATTATTCCTCTTTAATTCCTCATTCTCATCTTTAGCTTTTAACTGTTTTTAATTCTTCTATTTCTAAAGTTAAGTTTTTGTTCGCCTTCTCTAGTTCTTCCAATCTTTCAACTCTCTGTGCAATCTTAGCTACGTCACCAAACCTATTTTCCCAATGCTCGGTCATTTTTTCAAGTTTTTCCTCTAGTCTTGCTAATCAGGGGAGGTTGGTGTGTGTGTGTGTGTGTGTGTACAACACTGAATGGGTCCCAGTGAACAGATATACATTTTTATCAACCACAATACACTTTAATTCTAAGCCATCAACATCGAGAGATTCACGAAGGCCAACATGCAGAAATTGAAACATGGTATGGCTAAGGACTCAAACCCAGGCTAGCACTAACACTTGTCGCATGCTAGTCTGGGTTTGAGTCCTTGGCCCTACCACATTTCAATTTCTGCATGTTGGCCTCTGTGTGTCTCTTTATGTTGATGGCTTAGAATTAAAGTGGAATGTGGTTGATAAAAAATGTATATATATATATATATATATATATATATATATATATATATATATATATATATATATATATATATATATATATAATTTTTAGAAGTGACACCTATGCAACATAGCATTAGAAAATTAAATAGTAATTTTGTAAATTATAACACATCCTCAATTTCTTCTTTTGCACACTGTCACAAACTTAATCAATCCCTCCTCTGATCCTGCCACAAGCATAGTGCTGTCAGCAAACAGCAACTGGCTTATCTCCCAATTTTCTCCATTTTCTTTAACTATCTCCAATCCCTGACCCATTAGCCTACCTTTGTGTTTACATCTTCCACCCCATCCATGGACAAATTGAACAGCCAAGGTGACATAACACGTCCCTGATAAAGTCCCACCTTTACCTCAAACCACTCACTCTCTATTTCTGATTCAAACACAGGCTCTACTATTGTCATAAAAACTCTTGACTGCTCTTAAAAGCTTTCCTCCTATCCCATATATCTACAGTACTTCCCACAGTGCCTTCCTGTCTACCCTGTCATAAGCCTTTTCCAAATCCATAAAGGTCCAAAATACATCCATACCTTTTCCTAAAGCTTTCTCACACTGATAAGACCAAGATTGGAGTATGCTGTGACACTATGGACACCCAGCACAAAAAAGAATATAAAGAAATTAGAAATAATTCAAAGAGCAACGACAAAGATGTCACCAACACTTTCTAAATTGACATACAAAGATTGTCCAAACTGGAACTACCAACCCTGGAACAAAGAGAAAGGGGAGATCTACAGGCCATATACAGAATTATTAAAGGGATGGAAGCCCTTGACAGAGAAGATTTATTAAAGTGGGATAAAAGAAATAGAAGACATGAAAAGAAACTTAAAAAGGATAGTTATTGAAGAGATCTGAAAAAGAATAGTTTCCCACACAGAGTGGTAGATATCTGGAACAAATTGGATAGATGAGGCAACAGTGTGTGCAAAAACTATACAAGAATTTAAGAACAAACTAGATACTGAAAGATACAAAGATGGGTCACTACAAGCACAGCTTCCTTGCCGTATAATACAACTAGGTAAATACAGAAATCTGATCCTTGCAGCCCCTACCTGGCCTAAACCCACACTGTTCTACACCAATTAATCCCTCTGTTCCTCTCCTAATCCTCTCAAAACCCTCCCATAAGCCTTCCCAACTACCCTTGACAAACTGATCCCTCTAAAACTACTACACTCACACTTGTCTCCCTATCCCTTGTAAAGTGGAACTATACAGGCATTCCTCCAGTCCTGTGGCATTCTACCCTCTTTTAAACAAACATTAAATAACCTCACCAGCCAGTCCATCATCACTGTACCTCCCTTTTTTAGACATGCTGCATGACACCCATCCAACCCAGGTGCCTTACCTTCTCTCATCATCTTAACAACTTCCTTCACCTCATCTTTTCTTTTTCTCTTTCATTTTCCTCACTCATCACTGTCCTTTTCTTAACGCTTCCCACCAGGGGTGGACTGTGATGCTAAAGTGGTCCAGGCATTTTTCACTCAGAGAGGGGGTGAGTGGTGAGCAAAGTGAGTTGGGTAATTTTAGGGGTATTTTGAGGCCTATGTAGAGACATAATTGACTGACCTAATTTTGATTGTGTCAGAAAGCCCTGTATCATACAAACCAGTCTCATAACGCTCAACAATATTCAAGCTGATGGAAAGGCTGGTCTCAGCAAGAAATAGATAAGAAATACCTACCTATCCCAATCAACAAGGTTTCAAGAAATGACACTTTACTGACACTGTTCACTCAGAAACTTCGCATAACAAGTACTAGAGGGATTCAGTAAAAAAAAAAAAAAAAAAAAAAAAATAATAGTAATTATGGTTGTTATGAATATAAACAATGATTCAAAAGAAGTCATTGGGACAATCACAACAATGACAAGAGGTGGTTAATTAACTTTATAGTAGGACAAGCCAGAATAACCCAAAACAACTAAATTTCAGATAAACAAAACAAAACAAACAAACATACAGTCAAGTCCTTCAGGCTTCATGGAGCATTACTTTCACCTTCACTGTTCAACCTCTTCATTAGTGGGCCAGCAACTTCTGAACCAGCTCAATAAATACAAAATAACAAGGAACACCCAAGCCTACTTGAAAGACTGGATCAATAGCTCAAAAATAACTGAATGGAAGCTTCACCTTAGAAATCAACAGTAACATTGCTCACTCTAGGCAACCATGAATCAAAATACCACTTAATAATAAAATTGAATGGCCAAACCCATACACTAGAAAGGAACCCAAAAATTCTGGGTCTAATTTTTGATAGTCAATTGGCATTCGGCCTACATATAGATCTGACAGTAAAAATCAACAAGAAAACAAACCTGTTAAAAACCATCAGCAACATTGATTTGGAAAACAAAAAGAAACTAATAAACATTATAAAAAATTCATAAGAACCACCCTTGACCATATTTCCACAAAGTGGTTCCCAACAATTGGTAAATTGAACACAAACAATTTACACATACTGGAAAATGAAGCACTGAGAATAACAACAGGGTGCACTAAAACCATCCCAATTGGACACCTATATATAGAAACCAAAATCCTACTAATAGAACATAACATATAACATAATTCTATGCTAGAACCCTAACCAAAACACATGCCTCACACTTCATCACACAAGCATCACCAACTGAATGCAACAAAAAACTACACCAAGAACATAGTACTCATTTATGATGACCTACCATACCACACAAAATATCCACACAGGAACATAATTATTTCCAGATAGCTAAACAACCCCTTTAACCCTTTGGCCACTTAATTAGGACAGATAATGATACCCCTGTAATGCCCATTTTCCTCCCATAAAACAAATTTGTCATTGCCCATCAAATGTGCTATCTTAAGGCAACAAGTGTCAGAAATTTACAAATGTGGCTAATTTTCATGTAAAGTAGGAATTGTGATTTTCATTGATCTTGGATTTTTTCACTTTTTTGTTTGAAAACATACATACATATACATACATATACCAAGGCTTTTTCCCCCTTCCAAGGGAGGTAGCCAAAAAAGGAAAGGCATAAAAACACTCCCACCCATTTCATCCCTAAATACACTCCACACCCCTCCCACCCTTCCTCTCATCTGAGCACCTCCTGTTTGAAAACATACCATGAGAAATTGGTGATATCTGTCTTTGCTATTTACAAATATCCTGCTTATTTGCACCCAGTGTACTTGAAAAAACATGGGTCTACTTGTATGAATGCGTAGTTTGTAAAACCTAGCATTCAGTGGTTAATTTCATAAGAGATATGTATACGAAAGTATGCACACATTTGGGTATTCACACAATAGTTTACACCATTGGAATCCATGTGAATAATATATGTAAAATTTTGTAATAATTTATTTGGTACACTAGACAATACAGAAATAAAATCTGTAACCATTGGCCATGTTATCTATGCCAGTAACTTTGCGAGTGCTACTAAAGTCCGTTACACCTGAGTTATCAGTCCTCACATTTTGAAATTTTGACCATACTGGTTTTAGACCACTATTGCCACCTTGAAGTTGAAGAGGAAACTGTCTCATCCTTACTACTGTCTGGATCATCATCATTATCACTGTCCTCAAACTGTTCCTCAGTTTCTGAATCTTAAGTTGCCAAAATCTTTGTATTTCCTTCATTGTTACCTGCCTATGTCTGTGGGAGCCAGTCTTATTTGTATTATCACTCTTCTCAATAATAATGAGAATAATAATGCATGAGCTTGTGATAGAGTACAGTACAGTTTTTGTCTTACTTGTACTGGTCACATGCATTTTACATGTTATCATATTTCATGTCATTCTTACTTCATATTATGCATATTTTCTTCTATACACACTTCTATTACATCAATATTAACTATAACAAATAGAATATACTTGAAAATATGTGAAACTCACGGGCAGATGTGTTTGTTTACATCCATATGCGATCAGCTGATTGGTCAACTAATACTTAGTGATAAGCTGCCAGTGACATAGATAACTAATTTCAACCATCACAACACCACAACATATTTCTATTTTCACTCCAGAGCTTCTTATGTTCTGTTTATATGCAGTATTTGTATCATGAATGCATAAATATGGTAAACATAAGCAATTCCTGTGATGCTCATGGTAGTCACACTCGTATTATGTATTATCATTATTTCACCACATTTCAATGCCATGATATGGATATTTTCTTCTACAGATACTGACATTCTATCATAGTAAGCTATAGCATACATACATAAATATACCAAGGGCTTTTCCCCCCTTACAAGGGAGTTAGTCAAAGTCCAAAGGCATAATTCCACTCCCACCCATTTCATCCCCACCCACTCTACCCCCATTCACCACCCCTCCCTCCCTCCCTCTCATCTTTGCTCCTCCTGGATGATGGGTCATCCTTGCATCTTGCCCATTGCCCTGGGTCAGAAGCAATGCAGCAAGACACAACATAACCACAGCAAGGCTGCTTCATTTAATTGGCAACTCCCTCTCCATACCCTCATGCAGTAACATTGGAGACGGGTAGAAATCATGATCAAACCAGTTCACAGAATTTGGGGGTCACTCAGCTACAACTACAAAATAAATATAATCAAGATGCCGATGCTGGCATCCTTGTATACCTACTCGCGCCTCATGATGCCAACGTAGGCATCATTGTATCTAAGAGGTTAAAATGAAGTGTTTAAGAGATATGGTAGGGGTTAACCAGCTATGACTACTGGGCCCTCCTTTGGAAGCACAGTACTACCTCTCATTAACGGACTAAAAGGGGGGTAACGGTGTCCGTTGATGTGAACAATCTGTTGATTTGGAGTGGTTTTTGGGTGGCATAGTGATTGCACAGCACTAAACAACAGCACCAAAAACACAGCGAAAACACCACAAACACAGCTAATTAATGTCCGCTAATGAGAGGTACTGTGCTGTCGTGTTGCATTGCTTCTAACCCAGGTATTGTGGTGGGGGACAGGGATGACCCTTCATTTATAAGGAGTAAAATGGAAAGGACAAAGAATGGATTTTTGGATGAGTGTGGGGCGAGTATGGACTTTGCCACCCATCCCCCTCCATATATGGGTGGGAAAGGCCTTTTGGTATGGATGTCAAGATTACATGTAGGATTATTAGAGCTGTCTAAATCCCAGCACCCATACTTTTCAAGGAATACTAAAGTATTTAATGATGAATAGTTGTTGTCCAAATAGGATGGAATGATATTTTAATTTTGTGCAAATGTTTGTACTAATGACTAATGCTTAAGTAATTTCTCTTAAACTCTAAATTAGAAATAGTAATATTGCAACCTCTATATTACAGCACCAATATGGTGATGAACTACACAGAGGTTGAAGCTAAAGTCAGAGAAGCAACCAATGATGAGGCATGGGGACCCACAGGTAAGCAGCATTTTTTTATTATTATTATTTTGTTCATTTTAGGTTTATTTATACATGTCATACTAGGAAAGATATCTCTCCCTCCCTCCCTCCCTCCCTCCCTCCCTCTCTCCCTTACTCTCCCTTACTCTCCCTCCCTCCCCCCCTTCCCTCTCCCTCCCCCCCTTCCCTCTCCCTCCCCCCTCTCCCTCCCCCCTCTCCCTCCCCCCTCTCCCTCCCCCCTCTCCCTCCCCCCTCTCCCTCCCCCCTCTCCCTCCCCCCTCTCCCTCCCCCCTCTCCCTCCCCCCTCTCCCTCCCCCCTCTCCCTCCCCCCTCTCCCTCCCCCCCTCTCCCTCCCCCTCTCCCTCCCCCTCTCCCTCCCCCCTCTCCCTCCCCCTCTCCCTCCCCCTCTCCCTCCCCCTCTCCCTCCCCCTCTCCCTCCCCCTCTCCCTCCCCCTCTCCCTCCCCCCTCTCCCTCCCCCCTCTCCCTCCCCCTCTCCCTCCCCCTCTCCCTCCCCCTCTCCCTCCCCCTCTCCCTCCCCCTCCCTCCCCCTCTCCCTCCCTCCCCCTCCCTCCCTCTTCCTCCCTCTCCCTTCCCCTCCCTCTCCCTCCCTCCCTCCCTCTCTCTCTCTATCCCTCTCTTCTTCCTCTCTCTCTCTCTCTCTCTCTCTCTCTCTCTCTCTCTCTCTCTCTCTCTCTCTCTCTCTCTCTCTCTCTCTCTCTCTCATGTGATCTTAAATTCTTGTATAGTTTTTGCACTCACTGTTTCCTCATTCAATTTGTTCCAGATATCTATCACCGTGTGGGAAGCTATTTTTTTTCAGATCTCTTCTGTGACTATCCTTTTTAAGTTTCTTTTTGTGTCCTGGTTTTTCTTCTATCCCACTCTAACAAGTCATCTCTATCAAGGATTTTCATCCCTTTCATAATTCTGTATATGTTTAGCAGGTCTCCTCTTTCTCTTCTTTGTTCCAGGGTAGGTAGTTTGAGTTTGTCCAATCTTTGTTCATATGTCAAATTGGAGAGTGTTGGTGTCATCTTTGTCGTTGCTCTTTGAATTCTTTCTACTTTATGTTCTTTTTAGTACTGGGTGTCCTTAGTGTTGCAGCATACTCCAATTTTGGTCTTATCAATGTAACTAATATATTCTTTACCATTTCTTCAACCAAGAAATCAAAGGCCACTTTCATTGATCTTAGTAAATTGAAAGTTTCTTTGACTATTCTGTTGATATGTCAGTTTGTGTGGGGGTGGGGGTTTCATAGAAGGTGCTCTTTTTTTATTTTGGTGTTTGCATATTTGACAGTGGGAGTCTGCAGTCATTCCAATTCTATGTTGGTTCTGTTTTAAATTTTATTAACTGGAAACCTATTCTGAACTCCACAGTGGTTGCCTTATCATATCCATATGATGAAATATTGGTCTGTCCATAGTGTAGTTTGAGTCTATTTCTATGTTACCACTTGATTGATTGAAGAGTAGGTTGCACCTCCTTATAGAGATGAAGGTTCTGATTGGATTAGAAGATGAGTGGGAAGGAGATTATGCTCACTGAGATCCATTTCACAGGACCACCTCATGCAGGTTCCTATGGTTGGTGCCTATAGTAAGATAGAACCTTGTTACATTTTCAAGAACTATATAAAGGACTGTCCTCTGTAAAAAAAACAAGGAAGATGAAAAATAGATTGAACCAATATTTCTATATTGATATCTTAATAATGATAAAATAGATTGAACCAATATTTCTATATTGACATCTTAATAATGGTTGGTAAATTATATTTGTAATTGTTATTCTTTCTACACTATAGGACCACAAATGCAGGAGCTGGCCCAAGCAACATTCTACTTTGAGCAGTTTCCAGAAGTGATGGGAATGTTATGGAAGAGAATGCTACAAGACAATAGAGGAGCATGGCGAAGAGCTTACAAATCTTTACTGCTTCTCAACTATCTTGTTCGTAATGGCTCAGAAAGAGTAGTCACATCTGCAAGAGAACACATATATGATTTGAGATCTTTAGAAAATTACAAGTTTATTGATGAATTTGGCAAAGATCAAGGGCTGAATATCAGGTATAGTTTACAATGACTTTTTAAATTTATAATTCTTAATTCAGAAATAACCATTCATACAAAATTTTAGCTTATACATGAACACTTAAGTAGGACCAATAATGGGTTCCTGCTTGTCATGCCCCTACAAGGTCATGACAAGCAGGGAGAGAATGTCTCCCTGCTGCTCCTCACCTAATACTTTAGCTGGTGACCTGAAAACTAATACAGTATAAGCAATAGTCCAAAGATTCTTCCCAGAGAGATCTATGGGAGGGACCCAGGACCAATGTCAGCCACTGTGGGTATTCAGTCTGTGAAACTGAAGGCAGTTGTTATTGTTATAATTATTGCTATCGTTATTATTATTCATTATTATCATTATCATTATTGTGGTGATTGTGGGTGTGACTAGGGTGGACTGAGTGCGGCTCATTGGTGGTGAGTCAGGGGAGCTCTTTTATTTGAGCCAAGTGTGTGCCCACCTTGACAATTGGTATGCCTGGTTGGGGGCAGTCATTTCATGACCCAGTGGCCAAGTTGCCAATTTGCTCAGGAAGGAAGCTGGAAAGCAAAAGGTAGTAGCATGAATGAGATTAGCGAATATGGACGGATAGAGGATGTAAAGAATGTTTATAGATGAATGTTGGGTTGTATGAGAAGATCCTTCTGGGAGTGATCCCTGCAGAGAGAATGACAGGTTTAGCTCAGTCGATGCAACCATGTCTGACGACCAGGGACTGAGACTAGGGAGCCCTCTTAACACAACTTAACACAAAGGAGACAAACAACCTTCCAAGGTACATGAGGTGAGCAAACAGGTGTCACTGAGAGGGTAGTCAGCAGTCCACTCAAACAGTAGGCCTCCTCAGGTCAGGGATGGTTAATTTAGTTTACCCATGGCCAGCAAAATGTTAAATAACTAAACCACCCTTTGTGGACATTTCGCCCACGGACGTTTGGGCTAGCATTCTTATCCTTTCCCAGTGTCCAATCCCCCCCCCTTCTCCTCCTCCTCCTCCTCCTCTTCCTTCCCCCCCTTTTCTCTCCCCGTTCCCTCCTTTCCCCTTATTTAATCTCAAGCATTTGTATCTCAACTTGTACTTGAAAAAGCTGTAATAAAGGCTCCGTCCTCATATGGTGTTTATCTCGTCAATTTAGTTTATAAATGAGAGAAAGAAACCTTCACACAATGGTGCAGAATTTTTGTACCCTGGAGGAGGGACTTGTGTAATGCTGGGATTCTAGGTTCTACTAATTGTATTTGTATATTTAAAGGTTTAGGAGCATATCAGGTATCGAGGTAATCATAAATATAATTAGAAATAGGTCGTAGGACGTACCACCCCTGTCACTTCTCACAATGCATACGTGCCATGATTGCGGTGACAAGGGACCATCCTTTCCTGACCCTACTGCACCCTCCAGGGTTACACAGGAAAGGATGGTGTGCCCAGCTTGTCCAGATCCATCAGACAGAGTATAGACAGGGATCATGACCAAAAATTCCTTATTTTCAAGTTAAAAAGGGAAGAGTTGTGATACTCATATGACACTGAGAATGTAGGTAATTACAGGTAGTTGTCAACTTACGTCCTATGCGACTTACGACTGATCGACTTTACGACCATGAGATGGTGCAATAATATCTAACATTTAATAGAGTAATAGAATTGCAATGTTATGCCTGGCAGTGCAGTACATTACTCCGCACGCTGCGAGACGCGAGTACGATAGTTTTGGCAGGCTGCCGGCAGCGTCAGCATCCCAGCCAGCTAAATATTCTTTCATTTTGTTTGTTTGAAGTAAAATGTTTCCTAATTTTGCATTGCATTTTGTATTTTTGTATGTTTTGCAATTAATAAAATATAACAAACTTTTTATGCTTAGGCTAGTTTGTTGTCGATAACAATATGTTCGGTACAGTACTTAAACGAAAAGAATGTGTTTTGTTGAAATAAAAAAAATCCTAATTTTGCCTTACATTTTGTATTTTTATGTTTTGCAATTAATAAAATGTAACCGTATTTTTTTATGCCTAGTCTGTTGTCGATGACAAAATGTTCGGCACAGCATTTTGTATTTTTATGTTTTGCAATTAATAAAATGTAAGAGTAAACTTTGTTTATGCCTAGTCTGTTGTCGATAACAATATTTTCGGTACAGTTCGTAAACGAAAAGAATGTGTTTCGAAATATTTTTTTCCTAATTTTGCTTGACAATGATTTTAATGTAACCAACAAAAAAGGATTTGTAGGTCAAAGATGACAGGACTTTATTCAGTATGTGTAGGCCTAGGCTACGTTTCCTAAAGAAAATTATAAAAAGTTAATGAATATTAAAAACGTAGCTCAAAGATAATAAGATTTTATTCAGTATGCATACATTTCCTAAAGAAAGTCTGATGGTAAAATAATACAAAGGTTAACAAATACAGTATTAAATATCATAGGTCAAAGATGATAGGATTTTATTCAATATGCTTAGGCCTAGGCTACGTTTCCCAAAGAAAATCAGATGAAATTATAAAAAGGTTAAAAATACTATACAACATAGTTCAAAGATGCTAAGATTATTTCAGTATGCTAAATATACAATATTATATATATATATGTATATACATATATACATATATACATACATATATACATATATATATATATATATATATATATATATATATATTATATAAAGGGTAATATATACTGTGTATATATATAGACCGACTTGCGTCCAGATCGACTTACGACCTGTCTGTCGGAACCGAACTCGGTCGTAAGTCAACGACTACCTGTATAAAACTCAGATTTAGGTAACTTGGTTAGGATAACTACAATATGCAATTAAATAGAGGAATGAAACCTTGCTTGGGTTAAGGATTGAGAGACCAATGGGAAGGAAGGATTGCTTTGCCTGGGTTGCTGGTGGGCATTCTGATGAGAACCCTCCGGTTGTATAGGGTGGTTTCATGATTCCTCTCTTTTCCCCATTCAATGATGATTAGTTGGAATATTGTATAATAAAGTAGAATTGTAGAATGGAATATGAATATATCTAGATATAATGTAGTCACTTGTCGTTTATTATATTGTGGGGGGAAACAAAAGTGCTATAATATTCTGATGAAAGCCCTCCGGTTCTACAGGCAATTGGCCACGTGAGGCGTCCTCACAACATTATATACTATTGAAGGATAGGTTAGTGAAAATAGAGGGAGTTAGAATTAAGGTGTGACCTCTGATGCTCACCATATGATAGGGTTATAGAAATAGATAAATATTACCGGTACCTGCTTGCGTGTGATTGCTTGAAGAATGGTTGGTAGATCACTACAGTGTAACCACCCACTTTACTGATTTGTTCATTTTATTCACTTGTACATCTAAACTGTCTTTTCTCATGTCAAGTGCCTTATATTCTCAGTCATGCAAGTTACCAAAATTCTCCTACAAGTGTATTATCCTATATGTTTAGATATGATATTGGAGTTTGTTCCAAATTCCAGTGTTTGATTATAAACATTCTTACTTGATTTATCCATTGGAAATGAGAAGATAAGTGATTAAATAGAAGATATTTCAAAATTGTAAAATATAATTTGATTTAAATAAAAATATATACACCAGAGAGAGGATTACACTGGTCAAAATAGCAGTAGGATTAACACCTCCATTCCTTAAATTGCATATAGTTAATATTATAAAAATATAAAACTCATGATGTTACACTATCCAAATTTTAGGGCTCTGGTTGGAGTTCTATCAGACCCTCTTAAACCTTTACTTCTCATAGTATGAACATACACCAGTATCCCTAGTCCCATCATTCTGTTACAATTCCTCTTACAACTGGCATGGGAATCATGGTGGCAGAATTCATTCCTCCCCCATACATAGGGGACACAAGGGAAAAGAAAAGGTATACTCAAAGAAGTGGTAAAGGACACTTTCAAGGGAACACTATAATGAAGAGTTATTCTTCTGGGAGGTGCTAAGATAAGAGGGAGGGTGGAGGGGTGTGGAGTGTATTCAGGGATGGAATGGGTGGGAATGATTTTATGCCTTTTCCTTTTTGGCTACCTTCCTTGTAAAGGGAAAAAAACCTTGTATGTAACATCATTCCTGTAGGAGTAAAGTTTTTACTCTAACATAGACATATGATGTGTGGCTCTAATCCATAGAGGTGTCCCAAAACAGCACCTAAAGCATGGGCTGCATGTTACTATGTAATTAATACTGCTCAGTAATATGCATTTCTCTTATTTCAGGGTGAAGGTTAAAGATCTTATAGATTTTATTCAAGATGACAATAGACTTAGGGAAGAAAGAAGGAAAGCCAAGAAAAACAAGGACAAATATGTTGGGGTTTCATCAGATACTATGGGATTCAGGTCTTCCAAGTTTGATGGTGAGAATATAGATGAATTAATTTGTTTTTGAAGTATAATTTGATACTTTAGTGAATTTATGATGACTGAATATCAAATGTTTTGAAACATGTATATATACATATATATATGTTACAATCTAAATAACCGTCGCGCAGAGGATTCGAACCACCGCCAGTAGACTCAAGAGAGTCCGTAAGCACCCGCCTTAGACCACTCTCTTGAGTCTACTGGCGGTGGTTCGAATCCTCTGCGCGACGGTTATTTAGATTGTATGATTGATGTCGCTGTCCACTAGCGAATTTATTCACATATATATATGTATGTATATGTATATGTATAATTTTTTTTTATCAATGTTTCAGATGATTGGGGGGGTAGTCGAAAGAAAGATAGTCTTGAATGGAATTCATCTGGTAGTGCTTCAACCTTCCAAGATTCACCAGAAAATAGGTGAGTAATCCATAGTTTTTTACTTTTGGTAGATCACTCAATCCATTTGTTGTTTAGGTTCATTTGAAGGAGACCTGTGGCCCTAAGGAAGTTGGCCATCCATCCCAGTTGCCTTGTCAGCTTTCACCTCTTTTCAATGCTACCTACATCTCTTATGCTATAGCCATATCATTTTCCTTTCCTGTCAGATTTATTTTTCTGGCATATTCCACCACTACAATCACATCTTCCAGATCTTTCTCTACTCCTACAAGCTCCTTAAAATACTCTACCCATCTTTCAGTTACTCAAGTTACTTTCATTAACATCTATCCTTGTGGTCCCTTTAACCTCTACTCTTTAACCATTGTGCCATTTCATATACTTTTCACTTGTACATACATATACCAAGGGCTTTTTTCCCCATACAAAGGAGGTAGCCAAAGTTAAAGGCATAAATCCAATCCCATCCACTTCATCTCCATATATACCGCTTCCATTCACCAACCCCCTCCCTCTTTTCTTGGCTCCTCCTGGATGATAGGTCATTCCCGCATGTTGCCCACTGCTCTGGGTCAAAAGCAGTGTACCAAGACACAGCTGATCCATAGCAAGGCTGCTTCATTAAATCTGCAAACCCTCCTCTTAGTCCCCTCGTGTAAAAAAAGAGAAGACGGGGAAATACCTTCAGGCTGCTTTAAGATATCATACATGCTCCCTCACCCACCCCATCCCCCACCTACTCCTTTCTATGCATCACATCATCCATACACAACCATTCTCCATTCACCCATGTCTTCTGTCTTCTCCCTTCCTCAACAGACATTTCCCTCTTTCCCAATGCCCCTATTACCCCATCCATCCATCTCATCCTTGGTCACCCCCACATGTTCACTCTCTTCACCTCAGCCTTCCACACCTCTGTTACTAATCTTTCTTCACTTATTCTTTCTATGTGTCCAAACCATCCCAATACTCATTCATCAACCCAATCTCCCAACTCCCCTTCCATCCCCACTCCTCTCACCTCCTCATTTCTTACTCTAACCAGCCTAGTAACCTCAATCATACTTCTGAGGCACTCCATCTCGCATTTAAACTCTTCCTCTCTTATGTGCCATGTTTCTGCCCCATACTTGCTGTCGTAACAATCACCCCTTCATACAATCTCCTTTTAGCATACATTCCCAAATGTCTATTTCTCATTACACTTTTTATTCCACCAAGGCATTTACTTGCATCTCTTAGTCTATATTCTACCTCCACCTCCACTCCTCCCTTTCCCACCACATTTGCACTTAAGTATTTAAAGCTGTCCACTTCCTCCAGTCTCCCTTAATACTCACTTCCAATTTGCTGCCATCCTCTTCCCTTGTACGTCTCATCACCTTACTTTTACCCACATTTATCTTTAACTTCCTTCTTTCTCACACCTTCCCAAACTCTGTCCCCAACTTCATTAATCCCTCCACTGATCCTGCCACAAGCAGTGTTGTTAGCAAACAACAACTAGCTTATCTCCCACTTTTCTCCATTTTCTTTAACCATCTCCAATCCCCAGCCCATTACCCTTGCATTCACCTTTTGCACCACTCCATGTGTAGATTGAACAGCCAAAGCAATATAACACATCCCTGGTGAAGTTCCTCCTTTACCTCAAATATCTCACTTTCTCTATTTCTAATTATAACACAGGCTCTACTATAGTAAACACTCTTGACTGCTCTTGTCAGCTTTCCTCCCATCCCATATATCTACAATGCCTCCCACATTGCCTTCCTGTCTACCCTGTCATAAGCCTTCTCCAAATCCATAAAGGCCCCCCCCCAAAAAAAAAAAAAAAAATCCTAACTTTTTCCTAAAGCTTTCTCACATATGTCTTACCACAAAAATCTGATCCATGCAACCCCTATCTATCCTAAACCTACACTGTTCTTCACCAATTACTCCCTCTGTTCCTCTCTTAATCCTTTGAATCAAAACCCTTCCAAACTACACTCGACAAACTGATTCCTCTGAAACCTCTACACTTGTCCCCTTTTCCCTTGTAAAGTGGAACTATATAGGCACTCCTCCAGTCCTCACACTTAGATAAACATTAAACAACCTCAGCAGCCAGTTCACCATCACTCTACCTCCCTTTTTAGACACTCCACGATAAGGAGACACTAGTGATATGTATGCCAGTGACACTGATCAGCACAGTAGTGAAATTATGTGAAAGGATTGTGAAAGATTGGTGAACCAAATATCTTGAAAAGATGAACATTCTAACAGACAGTTAATTTGGCCTTACATCTGGAAGATTGTGTGTATTAAACTTCTAAGCTTTTACTCAAGAGTGATTGATGTGAAGGAACAGAGGAATGGGTGGGTGGACTGTGTGTATCTCAACCTAGAGAAGGCATTTGATAAAGTACCTCACAGTTGACTTGTGTGGAAATTGGAGCACGGAGGATTAAAAGGCTAACTACTAGAATGGATGAAAGTTGTTTAAAGGAAAGATACATGTGGACAGTAGTAAAGGATAAGATGTCATGATGGAGAGGAGTAGTGGTCAGAGTTTCATAAGGTTCAGTGTTTGCACCGTCAATGACATGATGGAAGGAATAACAATCTATGCCAACATGTTTGCAGATGATGCAAAAATCATGAGAAAAGTGAAAAATGAGGATGGTAGATTATTGCAGAAATATCCAGACAGTATTTTTGCATGGAGCCAAGAATGGGAACTTGAGTTCAATACCCAAAAAATGCAAAGTATTGGAAATGGGAACTAGTGGCAAAAGATCATCCTTAACCTCTTGAAAATGATGACGTCCATGTATGCATCATGAGCCTTGAGTGGGGTATACGAGGATGCTGACGTCTGCTCCCTGATCATGTATTTTTTGTAGTTGTTGAGTGACCCCTATATTCTGTGAACAGGTTTGATCACATTTTCTGTGATATCATTATTCTGGGTGAATGAGAATGAGTATAACAGCAATAATTTTATATTTTGTAATGCACATATAGTGATTCGTCATCATACATCAGGCAACCTGACGTGCATACAAATATTTGACTCGTATTGAAGAAGCTAAACTATTTTTTCAGAAGTGAACCCATTACAAAAGCAAAAAAAAAGAAAAATATTTGGGAATGTTGATAAAAGACAACCTGTCACCTGACAGACATATCAGCAGGATTGTGGGAGAGACATAAAGACTACTGCACAAGATCAAAGTGGTGCTTCACTGTATGAATGAAGAGATGATGAGAAAAATCAGTACCTTGATCTGTCAAAGGCTGGAATTTGCATCAGTAGTATGGTCCCCACAGAGTGAAGGATATAAGCAAGATTGAGAGAATACAAATGGCAGCAACCAAACTGGTCCCCAGACTGACAGATAAACCATATGAGTCTAGACTAAAAGCAGTGGGTCTACCAACTTTGAAAGATCAAAGAGAAAGAGGGGATATGATTATGATATTCAGGTTACGAAAGGAGATATATTGCATTGACTGGAGATCTGATTAAAGATGGGAGGTCTTTAAGAGGTCATGGGAAGAAACTAAGACCATATGTCCAAAGGATGTGAAGAAATGGTTTTTCATATAGATGCATAAATACTTGGAATAGCTTAGGAAATGATATAACCCAAGCTCAAACAAGATACGAATTCAAATGTAAATATGATGATTGGAAATCAAGGATATGGATTAGGTGGGAACTAAATGAATTTAAGGCTAGGTATGATAAAGAATTATACATGAAGAAGGAAGGGAGAGGTGGAGCCCGAAGGGATTTCTCCCCGTCTTCTCCTTTTATGCATGGGGGGACGGAGAGGGGGGGTCGCCAATTAAATGAAGCAGCCTTGGTGTGGATGTGCTGTGTCTTGCAACACTGCTTCTGACCCAGGGCAGTGGACAAGGTGCAGGGATGACCCGTCATCCAGGAGGTGCTAAGATAAGAGGGAGGGTGGAGGGGTGTGGAGTGTATTCAGGGATGGAATGGGTGGGGATGATTTTATGCCTTTTCCTTTTTGGCTACCTCCCTTGTAAGGGGGAAAAAGCCTTGGTATATGTATGTATGTATGTATGTATGTATGATAAAGAAATTAGAGAATAGGAGACTGGATACATTGAGCGTTTCTCCTTTCCTGTATACTACAATTAGGTAAATACACACTTGCATGTTACTTCAAATCATCCCCATTTAGCAACTTTAGTTTGACATGGTGGCACAGTTGGTAGAGTCCCAGACTGTCACTATGGTGGTCCGGGTTTGAATCCTGCCCATGGCTGAAATAATTTCAGTATCGCTGCACTTCGAGTCGTCACTCCAACTCTCGTGGGTGGGGAGTTGGGAGTGTGTATGTGTGTAAGGTCACAGCATTACCCATAGATTGGTCATACGAGCTCTGAGCTCTCTTTCGGGAGGGAAATAACTGTCAATCATGAATCCAGCACGTGATCCAAAGACCAAGGTGAATGTCTGAACTTGCTAAGGTGCACATGCACAAAAATTGCTATTGTGTCCATCTCAGTATTGCAATGACAGCTTGCAGGTAAGTTGGATGGAAATTCTCTGCAATATGGTGTATCATTTTGCTAATTTTGCATAAAGGGTTTTTCTCAAAGTTCCAGAAATAGATTGAGGGTTTTCAGAAGAGAAATATATATGTATGTATATATATATATATATATATATATATATATATATATATATATATATATATATATATATATATATATATATATACATATATATATTATATATATATACACACATACATATACCAAGGCTTTTTCACCCTTACAAGGGAGGTAGCCAAAAAGGAAAAGGCATAAAGTCATTCCCACCCATTCCATCCCCGAATACACTCCACACCCCTCCACCCTCCCTCCCATCTTAGCACCTCCTGGATGACGGGTCATCCCTGCACCTTGTCCACTGCCCTGGGTCAGAAGCAGTGTCACAAAACACAGCACATCCACAGCAAGGCCGCTTCATTAAATTGGCAACCCCCCCTCTCCGTCCCCCCATGCATAACAGAAGAAGACAGGGCAGCCCTTTGGGCTGCGTCAAATTTTGCTCACACATACTACATCCCCCCGCCCATTCCACCTCATGCATCACAACATCATCCATATACAACCATTCTCCATTCACCCCTGTCTTCTGTCCTCTCCCATCCTTTCTCAACAGACATTCCCCTCTTCCCCAAAGCCCCCTTCACCCCATCCATCCACCTCATCCTAGGACGTCCCCTCATGTTCACTCCCTCCACATCTGCCTTCCATACCTCCTTTACTAGTCTTTCTTCACTCATTCTTTCCATGTGTCCAAACCATCCTAATACTCTTTCATCAACCCTATCTCCCAACTCCCTTTCCACCCCCGTTCTCCTCCTCACCTCATTTCTCACTCTATCTAGCCTAGTAACCCCCATCAAACTTCTCAGACACCTCATCTCAAACACATTCAAACTCCTTCTCTCTTCCTCTCTTATGTTCCATGTTTCTGCCCCATACAGTGCTGTTGGCACAATCACTCCTTCATACAGTCTCCTCTTAGCATCCATTCCCAAATGTCTATTCCTCATTACACTCTTCAATCCACCAAGGCATTTACTTGCTTCTCTCAATCTACATTCTACCTCCACCTTCACTTCACCTTTTCCTGCCACCTTTCCACCCAAGTATCTAAAACTATCCACTTCCTCCAGTCACTCTCCCTTAATGCTTCCAGTCTACTGCCACTTTCACCCCTTGTACATCTCATCACCTTACTTTTACCCACATTTATCTTTAGCTTTCTTCTATCACATACACTCCCAAACTCTGTCACCAACTTCCTCAATCCCTCCTCCGATCCTGCCACAAGCGCAGTGTTGTCAGCAAACAACAGCTGGCTCACCTCCCGTTTTTCTCCATTTTCTTTAACCATCTCCAATCCCTGACCCACTACCCTTGCATTTACCTCTCGCACTACCCCATCCATGTACAAGTTGAACAGCTAGGGCGACATAATGCATCCTTGACGAAGTCCCACCTTTACTTCGAACCACTCACTATCTCCATTTCTAATCCTGACACAAGCTCTACTACTCTCATAAAAACTCTTGACAGCTCCTAGAAGCTTTCCTCCTATCCCATATATCTGCATAACCTCCCACAGTGCCTTTCTGTCTACCCTATCATAAGCCTTTTCCGGATCCATAAAAGCCCAAAAAACATCCTTCCCCTTTCCTATAGCTTTCTCACATATTTGTCTTGCCACAAAGATCTGATCTACACAACCTCAAAGGATTACAAAGGCAAAGCATGCCGACAGGAGACCTTTTGATCCATATCTAGGTCGGATGAAAAAAAAAAAAAAAAAAAAAAAAAAAATCATATTAATAATAAATTAAAACTATAACAATGTAAATAACAATTAAAATACATAAATAAATGCATTGGTATAGTTGAATAACAAACAAACAGGTAAATAGTAATTGATAATAAATTGACATATAACTAATAATAAATGAAAATCAGACAGACAAATTATAACAAAACAAAAACAAATAATATAACATAAATTATAATCATTACAGCATCTTACTTAGGTATTTATCTAAATGATTCTTAAAGCTTCGAACTGAACTACATTGCACTACCTGTGCAGGAAGTTTATTCCATTCATTAACTACACGGTTGGCAAAGTTGTTTCTACCTACTTCCAAATTGAATCTATTTCCGGACAGTTTGAGACCATTGTTTCTTGTTTGATTCTCATTCAATGTGAAAATTTGGTCACTTTTGATGTTGTCAATTCCCTTTAAAATCTTAAAGACCTGTATCAAGTCACCTCTGAGTCTACGCTTTTTTAGGGAAAACAGATTCATGTGCTTAAGTCGATTTTCGTATGATTTATTTTTGATATTTGGAATCAGTTTTGTGGCTCGCCGTTGTACTTTTTCCAGTCTGTCAATGTCTTTAATGAGATTCGGTGACCATACGGAAACAGCATATTCCAAATGTGGACGAACTAACGATTTATATAGCTTGTTAATGAGTGATGGACTTTTGAAATCAAAAGATCGCGCAATCAATCCCAGAATCTTATTTGCTTTCTCAGAGGCTGAAATACACTGCTTGGATGATTTGAGGTCGTTACTGATAATTACGCCGAGATCTTTTTCACTATCCACTTTTGTTAACGAATTTCCAAATAACTTGTAATCATACTTACTGTTATTTTTACCTATGTGCATTACCTTGCATTTACTTGTGTTAAATTTCATTAGCCACTTTTCAGACCATTGCTGTAATTTATCTAAATCTTCTTGAATATCTAATTGGTTTGAGTGATCATTTGCCACTCCGCACAGTTTTGTATCATCAGCAAATTTGGAAACAGTAGATTTTAGTCCATGGTCTATATCATTTATATATACTATGAATAGAAGTGGCCCAAGAACGGAACCCTGAGGAACTCCACTTGCAACACTTTTCCATCCAGAAGTTTTTCCATTTAAAACAACTCTCTGTTTTCGACCTTTCAACCAATTACTAGTCCAACCTAATAGGCTACCACTTATTCCATGCAAAGCTAATTTAGTAAGTAGTCTTTCGTGTGGGACGGTATCAAAAGCTTTTGCAAAGTCTAGATATATTAAATCTATATTGTTTCTTTTGTCATAATTCGAGACAACTGTGTTGTAGAATTCGAGTAAGTTAGTCACGCAAGAACGTTTCCGTCTGAAACCATGTTGGCTATCATTTATCAAACGGTTACTTTCTAAATGATATTCGATAGCATCTCTGATGATAGTTTCCATTATTTTTCCTACGATCGAAGTCAAACTAATAGGCCTATAGTTATTTGGTTTCTTTTTGTCACCTTTTTTGAATATGGGAGTCTACCTGTCCTAAATCCACACTGTTCCTCACCAATTACTCCCTCTGTTCCTCTCCTAATCCTCTCAATCAAGATCCTCCCATAAGCCTTCCCAACTACATTTAACAAGCTAATCCCTCTGAAACTACTACATTCACACTTGTCCCCTTTTCCCTTGTAAAGTGGAACTATACAGGCACTCCTCCAGTCCTCCGGCACTCTACCCTCTCTCCAGCAAACATTAAATAACCTCACCAGCCAGTCCACCATCACAGTACCTCCTTTTTTTAGACATTCTGCATGGCATTCATCCAGACCAGGTGCCTTACCTGCTTTCATCATCTTAACAACTGCCTTCACTTCATCCTTCCTTATTTCTCCTCCATTTTCCTTACTCATCACGGTCATTTTCTTAGCGCTTCCCACTGCAACTATCTTTCCCTCCCTATCCTCCTTCACATGTAGCAACTCCCTAAAATATTCTGCCCATCTTCCCCTTACTGCCTTCTCTTCCATTATCATCTCTCCATCTGCACCTTTTACCTTTAATGTTATTCCCATATTCAAAAAAGGTGACAAAAAGAAAGCAAATAACTACAGGCCTATAAGCTTGACTTCAATTGTAGGAAAAATGATGGAAACTATATTCAGAGGTTGCTATCGAACACCATTTAGAAAGTAACTGTTTGGTAAATGATAGCCAGCATGGATTTAGGCTGGAATGCTCTTGCATGACTAACTTGCTCGAATTCTACAACACAGTCATCTTGTTAAAGACATTGATAGATTGGAAAAAGTACAATGGCAGGCCACAAAACTGATTCCAAATATCAAAAATAAATATGAAAATCATCTAAAACACATGAATCTTTTTTCCCTAAAAAAGTGTAGACTCAAAGGTGACTTGATGCTGGTCTTTAAGATTCTAAAGGGAATTGACATCAAAAGTGACAAAATTTTCACACTGAATGAGAATTCAACAGGAAATAATGGTCTCAAACTGTGAGGAAATTGATTTAATTTGGAAGTAGGTAGAAATAACTTTGCCAACTATGTAGTTAATGAATGAAATAAACTTCCTGCAGAGGCAGTGCAATGTAGTTCAGTTTGAAGCTCTTAAGATTCATTTAGACAAACGCCTAAGCAAGATGCTGTAATGCCTGCCATTTATTTTATATTATTAGTTATTTGTCTGTTTCTTATTATTTATTTGATTATTAATTATTTTTTATCTGTCCATTTATCAATATTTTCCTTCTTGTTTATTATTTAACTTTAACCTATTCATTTTAGTTATTATTTATGTTATTATTTTTTATCATTCTCGTTGTTTTGCATCTGACGTAGTTATAGACCAAAAGGTCTCCTACGGGCATGCTCCTCCTTTGTAATCCTTTGTAAAAACCCAGCATTTTACAGACCAATATCATTATTCACCAAGTCCAAGTTAATGTAAAGAATAATAACAAAAAGAAACATAACTAATCTACCTTCCCAAACCAACATGGATTTAAGGAGGACCTGTTCACCAACATGCACCACAATAACATCACACAAATACTGGAGGGATTTGATAAAAGAAAGGTCATAGTAACAATAGACATACACAAAACATTTGATAATGTTTGTAGACATGTACTATAAAAAATATAAACAGACATTCACAAATAATGATGCTCAAAAATATATATATAAATAGATAAGATAGAAATAATAATGTACAATAGTTGGGAAGGCATATATGTGAGGTGTTTATTAAGAGGATTAGGAGGGAAGAACATTGTGGGATTAGGAAAAGTAGAGGATGCAAGGATAATTTTAGTAATAATGCAGATGTGCAGCACAAATTTTTTGGCAAAAGGTAAATATGTCTGTCTTTGGATTTTTATGGATCATAGCCTTATGACACTTCTTTCCCTCCTCTTTAACTCTTGACATTACCTACCACATTCCCAAACTCCAACTTACCTCTCCCTTTCATCTTAGTTTCACTCATAGCTAACATATTCATATTACGTTAAACATACTACAAATTTATTTATTTTTCTTTTATGTGTGCTGCATGCACGCATATTCCCAATAACTTTGGTTCTGGTTGGAATCCTTCCAGACCCTCATATGCCTTGAGGCTTCACAGGAAAAAAAATAGTGGAATCCCTAGTTTCCTCAGTCTCATTTAGTCACCTTCTACAACATGTATTGGAATACTCTGTATTGGAAAAGGAAGCGGTGAAGACTCGGAAGTGATACTAAATTCAAGGGGGCAGCAGGAAGGAGGGACAGCAATAGTAGGAATCATCTCATTTTTTTATGGGTAAACACATTTCTCTTAATAATGGGGAAATATATGTGGGTCTGGCCTGTAGGGGTGCCCCAAAACAGTCTATATAGTAATGACTGCATGTAATCATGCTGTCAATATCTCTGTACAGGGTACTATGCTACTGTATTTGAGTGCAAAATGGTGACCTTAGTACATGTTTGCTGGTATAATTTTTGCTTGTCTTGGAAGGTATTTCACTGATGTGTTGATTTTTAGTTGTGTTTGGTAAACTGTAGGTTTTTGTAATTGTTTTGTGTATGTGCTTTGGATCAAGTATTGCAGGGAACTGGAAATAGGATGTATATGAGTAGAATGTGGCTAGGGTTGTTTTCGTGTTTCATTTGTTGGGTTGAGTTTGTGTGATGTGAGGAATGTGTGGATTTGAAGTATTTTGCATATAATTGTGCACAATTATTCTTGTGTTCCTCAGTGGATAGGATATTGGTTTCTAAATAAGTCTTGTATTGGTGTTGTACTACTGCATCCAAGTATTGTCAAGAATTTATTCTATATTGTTTGTAGACTGTCTTTGTATTCTTAGTGATTGGATACAATACCGTGGAGGCATAAATGTGGTTTTTATGAGTTGTTTATACATAATGAGTGTTTCTACTGTCCAAACCTACATTTGTTTTCATTATGTAAGGTATTTTATGGAAGAAGGAAAGATCATATCTCTCAAATGTGAGGTCATGAACATAAAGATTTTAGGGGTTTTGTCCAACATTAAAGGTTAACTGTTTGACTTTGTGGTATTTCTTTTTGACTCATGGTTTGGGGTAAATAATATTGCTGAGGATTTCCGAGAGGAAGTATACATTTGGTTTTATGTTAGCCATAAGTCTAGCTCAACTACAAGTACATGATATCATGAAAATTGCCTCTATTTTTCCAAGTTATGTATAATTATAGATTATTTGAAAGAATATAAAAATTTATCATATAACTTGATGTCCAGACAAATAATCTTCTGTTTTCAGGTTCCCTGCCTCACCATCAGGTAGGATAGTGTCTTGTCTAAGAGGGTTTCATAGATGTCTTCACTACTCACTGTGGTTAGGTTTTATTCAGAACTCTTCCTTTTTTTTTTAAGTAGGTTTATTAAAAACCTAACAAAAGGCTTCACAGCCTACTGATAGTCTCTGGTTGCAGTTGGTGAGGAGCCAATATGTTCAAGTACAATCCATCCAATATCAGTTGAATTGATGCCAAAGGGGTGTCTGGTTGTGGGTTTGCACGGGTAAAGGGTTGGGCCTGACTGGTGGGTTGCAATCCTTTGTGACTCGATAAAAGGCGACCTAACCTAATTAGAAGTAATTTTGAGCCATTCAATTGTGTGCACATTGTAATATGAATGTAATGTAATAGTTAACCAAATAATGGAAATCTAGGAAAACAAAAGTATATATAGGCCCAGCCTAACCACAAGGATTCAAACCAGTGATTAGTAGATCCAATCCCACCATCTCAAAATCTATCCCCACCACCACCATACTGTATGTACTCATCCATTGGTGGAGGGCAGGTGTGATTTTACAAGTCGATGGCTGTGGAGAAGTGGAAGGGTCAGGTGGAGGAAATGAGGTCACAGGCTTGAAGAACTTGTCAATCATAGCTTGGTGGCAGGACCAATGATTCAGGTATATCTGCCACAAGGCTGAAATAATTTCTCTGTCACAATCTTGATGCTCTGCATATTCCAAAATGAAGTCAAGGTGTTCTCAGAGAGTGCTTAAGGATGCCAATACACTTGTATAGACTAGATATAAACAAGATTGATAAATTTTTTATGAAAGAGGCAGACTGTGTGAAAAGTATTTATGATATTTTTCCATTGGGGGGAAATTATATAAATAATAGAACATGAGTTTTTTTTATAGGAAGCTAGATGTTTTTATAGTGATTCTCTTGCAAATTTGTTACTCTGTCTAAAAGTTACATTATACTTTTTTGAGGACTCTAATTTTGCAAAATAAAAGTTTGTGTAATTGTCACGACTCACCTATGGGTCAGACTGGTCACAACACGAAAAATAAAAAAGTTAGGGCTGTGTGTGGTTTGGATGAATGACAGAGTTTAGGCAGGATAATTAAACTTGTTAGAATTAGATATTATTACACTAACAAAAGTAACAAAACATAAATGAACACAAAATAATAACATATTACATATAGCAAGAAATAATATCTGTATATTACCAAGTTGTTCAGAGGTTAAGTTTGTAACACGTATAACCAGGTGAACAAAATGAAGTCTTGATTATGGTGTAGACAAGTCTTGATAATGGTTACTGTTGATTGCTCCAAGTTCCAATGGTCAAGGGGGATGAATAGGTGGTTTGAGGTGAATGATAACTTTTGATAGTGGTGGTTTTAGGTGAACGATAACTTCTGGAAGGGGGCAGATTCTAGTAATCTCTTGGTAGAAGCTTTTGGTAGTTAGGAACAAATATTTTCTCTTGGTGTTTACTAAGGAGAGGCTAGATAATGTACTTGACTGCGATCCAATTTTCAGTTGAGATGAAAGTAGACTATCAAATATTAGCATTAGTAAAGTAGAAGTAGTCAAACAGATTGAAAGACTTAAAAGTTACAAAATCCCCAAGTCCAGATGAAATTTTTTCGAGTGCTTAAAGAGTATAAATTTGAAATCTGCGACCACTTAACAGAAGTATTTAATAAGTCAGTGGACACTGGTTTTGTGCCTATTGCTTGGGGGCAAGCGAACATTGTTCTGTTTTCAAAAAGGGAGATAAATTGTCTAAATGCAACTATAGGCCAATCAGTCTGACAGTTATAGGTAAAATGCTTGAATCAGTAATAGTTAATATACTTGGGAGATCACATTGAAAGACATAATTTGATTTGTGACTTGGCATGGTTTCTCCAAGGGTAAGTAATGTGTGACTAATCTTCTGTCAGATAACAATGATAGTTATATTATTTACCTTGACTTTAGCAAAGTGTTCAACAAGGTGCTCCACCAGACTACTTAATAAAATCAGAGCCCATGGCATAGGAGGAAAAGTGTTCAAATGGATTATAGCTTGGATCAAAGACAAAACAGCAGGTCACCATAAATGGTGTAAATCCAAATGGGGGATGTTTCTAGTGGGGTCCTCCAGGGCCCTGTTTTGGGTCCCTTATTGTTCATTATGTACATAAATAACTTGGACAATGGGATCAATAGTGATGTTAGTAAGTTTGCGGACAGTACAATAATAGGATGCCTAATTAGTTCAGGAGACAATGCTGAGATTCTGCAGGATAATCTTCACAAATTGTTCACATGGTCAGTGAAATGGCAAATGGACTTACATATCTCAAAGTACAGCATCTTATGTAGGGCTACACAACCCTGAAAATAGATATAGCTTAGATAACACATTTTTAGAGAAAACTGAGTGTGAGAGAGGCTTGGGAGTTCTAGTGATTCCTGACCTTAAATCCTGGAAACAGTGCATTAGTGCCAGGAATAAAGCTAACAGAGCACTAGGTTTTATTATTAGGATGGTTATGAATAGAAGTGCAGAGGTAATTATCAAACTATTTAGTGTTAAACTATCTAGAGTTAAACCTATCCTTGACTATGTGGTACAGTTTTGGTCTCTCTTTTATAGAATGGAGATCAATTCAGTAGAATCTATACAGAGGAGAATGACCAAAATGATACATGGGCTCAGAAATTTACCTTTCACCAAGTGGCTTAGGCACCTTAACTTACACACTCTGGAAAGATGCAGAGTACAGAGTGATCTAATAGGTGTTCAAGTGGATCAAAGGCTTTAACAAGGGTGATACAAGCAAGGTCATCATATTAAGACAACAGGGCAGGACTCGCAGTAATGGATTTAAATTGGAAAATTTTAGATTTAAGAAGGAAATAGGAAAGAACTGGTTTATTAATAGGGTAGTCAACGAATGGAATAGACTTGGCAACCATGTAGTGAGTGCTGACACTATCGGGTGTTTTAAGAAACAGTTAGACAGCTTTATGGATAGGGATCATAGGTAGTAATAGACATGGAACTGCCTAGTGTAGGCCTTATGGTCTCATGCAGTCTCTCATATGTTCTTATGCTGGTTGATGATATTTCTTTAATAGAGAAAATAACAGTTGCATCGCTTGTAGTCAAGCAGCAATCTGGAGAGTGTCCGTTAAAATTAAAATAATGAAGGTTGAACACTTAATTTTGGAGATGGGCCATAATTGTGTTCCAAAGGACTTGTTTAGTGGAGTTGTAAATTGACTATTGTAGAAAAATTCTATGTAGATTCAGATGGGCCCTGGGCTTCAGCTTCTTTTCTTGTCTTCTGCTTTGTGGTTCCTCTCCATAGTCTACTTTCATTCTCTATTGACTCTGTCTTGGTCATCTTCTGCATTGCCCTTTTATACGTGAATGGGAGCCGACATCTCAAACATGGCAAAATGTATCCAAAGTATGTAGTTTGAAGATCCTCAGCCAATGGGAAAGCAGAGCGAGCTTTTCCCTCCAAATCAAGAACAATTCTTGCTAGGTGTTATCTGTGATCATACATAAAGGGAGCGCACCAACAGACTGGTATTGTGCAATGATTGAACATTACAATTATATATATACATATACATTAAGGAAACATAATAAAAATTATAACATATATTCATGCAAGGTGTAGCTTAAAATTACAAACGGCAGGCTTTATTCACATAAGGGCATGATAGCACAACCACAAGACTCTGCTCACATCAAAGATGTGATACCCTCACCCAAAGTCAATTCTCAATAGGGAATCAGTAAGGACATTATCTGATCCTTTTACATGGTGTATGTGGAGATAGGATTGTAACAAGAGACTCCATTTGGCGAGTCTTTGGTTTGATTTAGAAACGGAGTTTAAGAAAACTAAAGGGTTGTGGTCAGTATGTAAATGAATGGGTAAAGATGGATGTAAATATGGTTCAAAACGCTGTAATGCTGTCACAATTGCTAAACATTCTTTTTCTATTGTGGCATAGTTACATTGATTGGGGTTTAATTTCTTACTGAAATAAGCAGTAGTATGCAGTATTCCATTGGTTTCCTGCATTAGTGTTGTTCCATGGGTCAGGCTAGTTGTGACAAAAAATAAAAAAGTTAAGGCTGTGCACAGTTCAGATGAATGACAGAGTTCAGGCAGGATAATTAAACTCTTTGTTAAAATGAAATATTATTACATTAAGAAAAATAACACAAAGCATAAATGAATGTAGAATATTAATAACATATTACATATGGCAAGAAATAATATTGTTGAGGGCTTAAGTTTGCAACACATATGACCAGGTGGGTAAAGCTAATTCTTGATTATGGTGTAAACGAGTCTTGATATCAGTAGGTGTTGGATGCTCTTAAGTTCCAACAGTCAAGGGGGACAGATGAGTGGTCTGAGGTGAATGATAACTTTTGGTAGTGGTGGTTTGAGGTGAACAATAACTTTTGGAAGGGGGCAGATTCTGGTAGTGTCTTCTGGTAGTCAGAAAATAGATGGTTGATGATATTTCTTAAATAGAGAAAATAACAAGAGTTGCATCACTTGTAGTCAAGCAGCAATATGGAGTGTGTCCATTAAAATTCAAATAACAGAGGCTGAACACTTTGTTTTGGAGATGGGCTGTAGTTGTACTCCAAAGAACTTGTTTAGTGGAGTTGTCATAAATTGACTATTGTAATGAAATTCTAAGTAGATTCATATGGACCCTGGACTTCAGCTTCTTTTCTTGTCTTTTGCTTTGTAGTTCCTCTCCATAGTCTGCTTCCTTTTCCTATTGACTGTCTTGGTTGTACTCTGCATTGCCCTTTTATATTTGGTGAATGGGAGCCAACGTTTCAAACATGGCAAAATGTATCCAGAGTAGGTAGTTTGAAGATCCTCAACGAATGGGAAATCAGAGCGAGCTTTTCCCACCAAATCAGGAATGTTTTTTGCTTGGTGTTATCTGTGATCATATGGAAAGGGAGCTCTCCATCATATTAGTATTGTGCAGTGATTAATATATATTAAGGAAACATAATAAAAAATATCATTCACACAAGACATGGCTTAAAATTACAAACTGGAGACTATTCACACATGGGCATGACGCAGCACAACCACAAGACTACTCACGTCAAGGACGTGACACTAAAAGCTATAGTTCTACCCTTAGGGACATAATTCAGCTGGACAATTTAGAAAGATGGGTAAGTATTGTATAAACAAAGTCATTTACATAGAGAAAGAATTTTCTGAGTTATAATCATAAATATGACAAAAATACTGTTTGTGAGTTTTTGAGCATCAAAGAAAAAAAAATGACCAGCAGTATAGTTGAAAAATACATAGGTCTAATCTGTCAATCTATATACCAGTAGCTTTTTCCCCCTTATAAAGGATGTAGTTAAGTCATAGGCAAAACCCAACCCCCACCCATCCCAGTCCCCTCCCACCCTTTCCTCTCTCTCATCCTAGCTCTCCATGGATGATGGTTCATCCCTGTATCCTGCCCACTGCACTGGGGCTGAAGCAATGTAGCAAGACAGTACATCCACATCAAGGCCACTTCATAGATATTGATACATATATCAAAGGCTTTTTTTCCCTTATAAGAGAGGTAGCAAAAAAAAAACAAAGGCATAAAAACCACTCCTGCCCATTCCCTCTTCCCTCCCCCTTATCTTGGCATCTCCTGGATGAAGGGTCATCCCTGCATCTCGCCCACTGCCCTGGGTCAGAAGCAGTGTCACAAGACACGGCACATCCACAGCAAGGCCGCTTCATTAAATTATAGATCCCCCCCTCTCCGTCCCCTCATGCAGAAAAGAAGATGGGGAGAAGATACTGATAAATTAGATATAAGTGAAGTATAGTGTTTTTTAAGTGATAAATTTCAGATTTACATTACTTTATTCAATTTTTTTTATTAGCTTTTACTGGGGCATTACAGAAATTGTGAATCATTGGAGTTTTGTTTCACCAAGGATGAACCACTTCCCAACATTCAACACAGTCCCTAGCTAAGGATCAAAACTACTCTGGTGCATAAGAGAGGTCTGCAAGCAGTTTCCTATTTACAAATAAGCATCAAACACACAGACCTGCAACACTTTCTACATAGACACACCACTTATACAGGAAACCAAACTAACGCCTCAAATCACACTACTTTCATTCAATGACTACACCACAATCAGTTAATCTGTTACTCCAGGTGTCTCTTGCAGAAGACTGACAGCTCCCAGATAGGTGGCAACAGCTATCATATTGGCCCACAAGCCACTAATGGTCATACTGTATTGTAAGGGTAAAGCTAGAGCAATGCAGTGTAATACATGTTTGGTGTCTTCTGTGTGATTATTGTATCTATGCTAATTTGCATTTGTGGTTAGGCATATTCTGTGTTACTATAAATCTAGATGGTGGCCTGAACACAGATGTTCTAGTATGGGTCTTATTTGTTGTGGAAGTGATTGGTGTTACTATGTCATGCCTTCAGGAGGCTGTACTGTCAACCAGAAGACATAAGTAATGGAGGATCCCATCTCCCAATGAAATCCTGATGCTATCCTGTTGTAAAGCAACACATCCTATAGAGATGGTAATTGATCTCCAGATCAAGCCCGTAAACTTTTTTCCCCCCCCAATATATTTTACATGTCATGTAAATGAAGCAATGGGGACAAACCAGATTCAAATGTTGGGCCCTGCTATGGAGATGCTATCTTGCTGCATTGGTTCCGACTCGGGCATTGGGTGTAGAGCCAAGATAGCCCTTCATCCACAAGGAGCTGAGATAACAGGGAAAACAAATGGGTGTTGGATGGATGTGGGTTGTATGGGTAGATTTTTTTTTATTTTTTTTATTTTTTTTTATTTTTTTTTTTCTCTCCCATAAAGAAGTCGGCACTGGCAGTTGCCCTCCCACATTTTCTTGTCAGAGATAGGAATTGACCCTAGACTGGAGTCTTGGGTTGATTTCACTTGTCTCACATGCACAAAATCTATAAATTTCTCACATACATTCATCAGGTGCAATATGCTACAGAAAGGTCCACCTGACACACACCACATTCTCCAATCTCATCTTTGATTTTTTTCTTTTAGTCTTGGTACTTTTTACACTCTAGTTTTATATTTGTTTAAAACTGTCCACATAGCAGAACACCCACACAAGCCAAGAAAGATCAAAACAACAACTAAATGCCTATATCGCACACAAATACTCTTCCTCGACAACTATCAGACACCAGCCTCCAGAAGCACATCCATAATCGTATCACTCACTGTTCCATCAGCAAGCTGAAAAACAACACATTGCTACATGTCAGACCCCCTGATATCCATTCCTCTGAATACTATCTTCCCTGAGAGGACAGGGTCTACCTGGTCAGACTGTGGTGTAGCCACCATCCAACCATTCAAAGTTACTAGAAGAGACTTGATAACTACATTGCAGACAACTGTCCAGGATGCAACACCTCACCCTATACCATACAACACATTATGGAAGACTACATTGTACATAATCATGCATGCCAACAACACAATATACACTCCATAAAGGATTTATAGAAAAACCCCATTCCAGCCCTGGCTTTTCTCAAGATGGGACTGCTTAGTTAGACAGTCTAAGGAACAAGTTCATAACTTGTAGTTGACCTAGATTACATTTTCATTAAACTTCTTCCATTGATCTATACATTTGGGTGGAAAGGTAAACAGTAAACTCTTGATATAACGGATCTTGATATACCGGATGTCTGCTATGACAAACAAAAAATCTGACCAGACCAACCCTTGCTATAAAGGATTTTCATCTGTTATAGCAAGGAATCCTTGGTTATAACAGATCTTTGGATATAACAACAGACCCCTGTCCCCATATTGTACATTATATCGAGGGTTTACTGTAATTTCTAACCCTACTAATTTCTAATACTGGACATACTTTGGGATATACAGTAATGGATCTGTCTGGTATTTCCATTGGATATAACGGATCTTTGGATATAAAGAGAGACCCGTCCCCATGTTGTCTGTTATATTGATGATTTACTATACTTTTTTTTTTTTTTTTTTTTTTTTTTAGCAGTCTTATTTGATCAATTTTTTTAGTAGACCTCATGTTGATATTTCACCCCATACTAGGACCTCTGTCCAATTTATCTGTACATTTTACTGATCCAAATACAGCAAATACAATGTTTAGGAAGAAAGTCAAGCATAAGTACACATGGGATAGAGTGGTGGATGGAAGGATGGTAGATGGGGCTTTAATGAACTAATAGTTGTAACTAGGAGAAAAGTAGGAAGAGTTTTGGATGTACATATTTTAAGGGGAGAGAGTGGGTGAATATCAGATAATTTTTTGGTGGAAGATAAGTTGAGAGTGGAAGATAGATGGAGAAAGAGGAAAAGGACAATGTATGGAGGTTCTTAGAGTAAACTGCTTAAATGTGAAAGAAAAAGAGGAGTACAAGAAGAAGCTGAGAGAGGAGTGGGAGGGAGTGAAGGATAGAGTAGAACTAGGAGTAGGGGAGGAATGGGTATGTGTCGGGGAGTCACAAGGTATGCAAAGATGGTGTGTGTAACAAGGAGAATGGGAGGAGATAGAAGGAAAGGTAGTGAGTGGTGGGATAATGAGGCAAAGAAAGTTGTTGAAGAGAAGAAACAAGCATTCACAGATTGGTTACAAAATTATATGAGAGAATCATATGAGAGGTACAAAGAAAAGAGAAGAGAAATAAAGCATAAGATAAAGGAGGCAAAGAGGAGAGAAGATGTGAAATAGGGTAAAAGTATAACAGAAAATTTTGAAAGTAATAAAAAGATATTTTGGAAAGAAATTAAGAGAGAAGAGGAGGTGAATCAAGTAGAGAAGAAAAGGTAAAAGGTGCAGATGGAGATATGATAATGGAAGAGAAGGCAGTAAGAGGAAGATGGGCATAGTATTTTAGGGAGTTGCTAAACATGAAGGAGGATAGAAATTGAAAGGTAGTTGCTGTGGGAAACACTAAATGACAGTGATGAATGAAGAAGTGGAGGAGAAATAAGAAAAGATGCTGCAGCACACATCATTATATCTACACCATACCACCATTTCTTGGGATCAAGGACCTTTTGTTAGCCGACCAGGCTAGCAAAGTGTCCCACAATCCATTCACCCAGTACCAAAAAGAATATAAAGAAAATTGAAAGAATCCAGAGAGCAACCATTAAAATGGCCCCAGCATTTTCAAACTTGTCATATGAAGAGACTGGCTAAATTTAAGTTACCGACTTTGGAACAGAAAAGAGAGAGGCGCATTGACCATCTATAGAATTATGAAGGGCACAGAAATACTTGATAGAGAGGACTAAAATTGGGACAAGAGAAACACAAGAGCATGGAAAGAAACTCAAAAAGGATAGTTATAGAAGAGATCTGATGAAAAACCGTTTTCCACCCAGTGGTGGGCACTTGGAACAAACTGGACAAAACAGTAGTGTGTGCAAAAACCATACACAAATTTAAGAACAAATAAGACACTACGAGATACAAAGGCGTGACACCACAAGTGTAGCTCCCTTTCCCATAAAATACAACTAGGTATAATTAGGTAAATACACACACACACCACAAAGTTGCTATCAAATACATTTTCTGAAAGGAAAAGGTAAAAAAAATCTGTAATCAAAACAATAAGCTAGATATAGTAATGTGTTCTGATGCTAGGGTTATCAGCATGCAATATTTATGTTGAAATGATAATTATTCATAGTAAAAATCACCGTATCAGTTTAAAACTTAGGGATGTTGTTGCCAACACTAGACTTTTTTTCAACAAGTTTTAATTTAATTTCTATTTTATTTTTTCCTACAATAAAGTGGACCAATGTTCTAAAGTGATTTAATGCACTCAGCTCCAACCAGCAATACTTTCTATATCTCTTTTGTGCCTGTTGTGTATATGCAGTCATCATCTTCATAGAACCCATTCTTGCCTTCATAAATAAGCATTCATTTATTTTATTGTGCTAACGGGCCCATTCCCACACATCCTTATTAAATGGTACAGACACCACACCCTGTAATTTTTCATCCCAGGATTTATAGTCTCATTATCACCAATCTGGGACCAGTGATGGTTACCTGCCAGTGTTGGTCCTGTAAGATGGATGACAGAAAGAATCCTCTTCCATCTCCATTTTCAATACCTGTCAACCTTCTTGCCTCCATCTGGAGATGCAGCTCTTGAGGGGCTGGCACCCAGTCTCTGGACTGAGTCCTAGATCCTAATCATCTTTAGCTTTATTTCTGCCATCTTTTCACAAAATGAAAATTTACCAACAAATAACTGCTTCTCTGTTTTCAGTTGGTGACATAGAAACAGTCCCACACAATTACAACACTAACAACAGTCGTCAGTTTCTTCTTAGAGAGATTATAGGAAGGCTTAAGAACCATTGCCAGCTATTGTGGGGCTGTGGATTTCCAGTCATTGAAACTAACAGTTATTGTTATATCTTACATCTCCCACTTGCTGTCACCTTTCACTTTTGTTTCATTCATAACCAGGATGTCTGTTTTAGACTCTTCCATCATTTGCACTATATCTTGCTGCACACATCATTATATCTACACCATACCACCATTTCTTGGGATCAAGGACCTTTTGTTAGCTGCCCAGGCTAGCAAAGTGTCCCACAATCCATTCCCTATTCCTTTTTCATACCCAATTATTTTTTGGGAGGTAAGCTTGCTTGACTTAAACACACATTATACTTAGATGCAGGGAATATGTGGGTGGTATTCTTACTGACCTCCAAATCCTGGCCTTTCTGTGTTATTAATGAAAAAGACAAGGTGGAATCGTAGGGGTTGCAGAGGAGAGATTTAACCCATTCAACTCCGATGACAAGATGTCTTGTCATTTGGTCAAATAAAACAAAAAATCATAATAAAACAACAAAATGTTTGATGATCAAACAGCACCAGAAAAATATGACGTCATCAGTCCTCCTCGAGGAGGACTGATGACGTCATATTTTTCTGGTGCTGTTTGATCATCAAACATTTTGTTGTTTTATTATGATTTTTTGTTTTATTTGACCAAATGACAAGACATCTTGTCATCGGAGTTGAATGGGTTAAGAAGGGTCTGAGAAGGGGGAGATAGTAGAAATGGCTTAGCATTCTTCCGTGAGGGGAGATGAGTCACTGCATAAAAGGATGCTGTGCAACTGGTCTGTTAGTGTCATGAAAGTCCCAAAAGTATTTCAGAAGATATTTCATTAAAACTTTTGTATGCCTGGCTTTAACTGGTAATTTGCATTTATATTTTTTTTATTGATTTTATTTATTTATTTATATATATTTTCCTTCAATCTTTACAGTGCTGATGAAAAAGATGATGAAGTGGACCCAGCAAATGAATACAGAGATGATGATACTAGTCCACAACCACCCAGGTCAGCCATTACTCCTAAAAGCCCATCTCGTGCAAATGTACCAAGTGGAATCTCATCTACTCCTGTCACAAAGAAAACCTCCAAACCATCTAAGATGGTGGACTTAGGTGCTGCAGCTATGTATGGCAAAGATGTACAGCAAGTAGGTATTTCTTGGAAAAACTATACCTGTTTATACAAAAGATGATGGTATGATCACTTTGTAGTCTTGGATCTGTATTGTTGGAGGCTTACAGCTTGGTTATGCAGCTATGGCCACCAGGTTGGCCCACAGGTCACTCACAGAATAGGCTTTGCATTGTCTGAATTGGATCACTTTTAACATATATTCCTCCTGTTTTCTACCTTCCTAATCTCACCTTTACCACTGCTTTCTCCATCTCGCTTTTCCTCAGTTCTTTGTGGCAGGGGACAAAAATACTACAAATGTGTTCCCCAGAGTAACATAGGTAAGTAAGTTGGGCAGAATAAATGGGCTAGTGACCCTCTCATTGTATTTTTCTCCCAGTTAACATTGAAGGGGAATGGTATGCTTTGAATCAACTCCCTTATGAAGAGTTTAAAGGCATTTTATTTGGGTATGACTCATTATTGGGCAACGTAAGATAATATGTTTAGTGTTTTCTGTGTGTTGAGTGCATCTAGGGCATGTGTATTTACCTAGTTGCATTTTACGAGACGAGAGCTATGCTCGTAGTGACCCGTTTTCATATCTCTCTGCATCCAGTATATTCTTGAAATTGTGTATAGTTTTGGCACTTGCTGTTTCTCCATTTAGTTTGTTCCAGACATCAATCACTCTATGTGGGAAGCTATTCTTTTTCAGGTCTCTTCTGTAACTGTCCTCCTTTAGCTTCTTTTTGTGTCCTCTTGTTTCTCTTCTGTCCCATTTTAATAAGTTGTCTATCGAGAATTTCCATCTCTTTCATAATGCTGTAAATAGTCAACAAATCACCTCTTTCTCTTCTCTGGTCCAGTGTTGATAGATGTAATTTCTCCAGTCTTTGTTTGTATGTCAAATTTGAGTGTAGGTGCCATTTTTGTCGCTGCTCTTTGGATTCTTTCTAATTTTCTTATGTTCTTTTTTGTGCTAGGTGCCCATAGTGTTGCAGCATACTCTAGTTTAGGTCTTATTAGTGTAACCACTATTTTCTTTACCATTTCTTCATCCATTTAGTCGAAGGCCACTTTCATTGATCTTGATAAGTTAAAAGTCTCTCCAAATAATTTCTTGACATGTTTATCAGGTGTCAAGTCACTTGAGATGATCACTCCCAGGTCCCTTTCTGAATAAATTTTTTTGACTTCCTTGTTTCCAATTTTATATTGACCCGATATTCTATTTTTGCTTGTTCCAAATTCCATTATGCTACATTTCTTAACCCATTCAACTCCGATGACAAGATGTCTTGTCATTTGGTCAAATAAAACAAAAAATCATAATAAAACAACAAAATGTTTGATGATCAAACAGCACCAGAAAAATATGACGTCGTCAGTCCTCCTCCTCGAGGAGGACTGACGACGTCATATTTTTCTGGTGCTGTTTGATCATCAAACATTTTGTTGTTTTATTATGATTTTTTGTTTTATTTGACCAAATGACAAGACATCTTGTCATCGGAGTTGAATGGGTTAATGTTGAAGTTCATTTCACATCTTTGATTCCATTCCCATATTTTGTCTAGGTCTTCTGTAGCGATCTGCAATCTTCTGTGCTGTGTAGTGTTATATTTGCATCTTCTCTTCTGGGTTTTTGTTGGAAATACTTGATATAGTATGGAATTAAGTGGTGTAAGTAGTGTTTAATGATCTATGTTCTTCTGTAAGGAGTTTTGGGGTGTTTGGTGCAGGTTATGGAAGATTTTTCAAAAGTATTTTTCAGGTTCAATGCAATTTGACTAAGTCATTAATCCTTTGGCTGCTGGAGGCTTTCCATAGCAGCAACCAGAATCAAATTCATCTCTGTCATTTTCTTAGTGCCCTCCACTGCAACTACATTTCCCTCTCTATCTTTCACATTTAAGAACTCCCTAAAATATTCTGCCTATCTGCCTCTTTCCGCTGTCTCTTCCATTATCATCTCTTATGCACCATTTACCTTTTTGTCTCTGCTTGATTTACCTCCCCATCCTTTCAGAATTTCCTTCCAAAACATATTTTTATAACTTGCAAAATTTTCTGTCATACTCTGCCCTCATTTTACATCAGTTCTCCTTTTTGCCGCCTTTATCTTGTGCTTTACTTATCTTTTCTTTGTACCTCACATATGATTCATCCTATTTTGCAACCAATCTGTGAATGCTCATTTCTTCCCTTCTACAACCTTCTTTGCTTCATCCTCTCATCCTCCTTGTTCCACACACCATCTTTGCACACCTTGTGACTCCTTGAAACACCCTCATTCCTTTTCCACCTCTACCTCAACTCTATCCTTCACCACCTCCCACACTTCACTTCTCTCAGCTTTTTGTATTCCTGCTCATTTACCTTCTCATTTAAGCATTTTACTCTAAGCACCTCCTTACTTTCAGCCTTTTTTTCATTCTCCACCTATCTTCCACTCTCAGCATAACTTCCATTCTCAACTTACCTTCCACTAAGAATTATCTGATATTTCCCTCACTCTCCCCTAAGAACATGGACATCCAGAACTGTTCCTTGGACATCCAGAACTGTTCCTATTCTTCTGGGTAGCATTACATGGTCATTAATGCCTTTACTTCTCTTTTCTTTGTACCTCTCATATTATTCTCTCATCCTATTTTGCAACCAATGTGTAAATGCTCATTTCTTCTCCTCTACAACCTTCTTTGCTTCATCATCCCACCATTCCCTACCCTTCCTTCTATTTCCTATCCTTGTTCCACACATCATCTTTGTATACCTTGTGACTCCCCCCTTGAAACATCCCGATTCCTCCTCCACTCTTAGTTCTACTTCATCCTTCACCCCATCCTACTCTTCTCTCAGCTTCTTGTACTCCTCCATTTCTTTCTCACTTAAGCATTTACCCAAAGCACCTCCATACCTTTTGCCCTTTCCCTCTTTCTCCATCCTGCACTCTTTGCTTACCTTTCATAAAAAAATTGTCTGATATTCCCCCACTCTCTCCCCTAAGAACATGTCCATCCAAAACTCTTCCTTCTCTTCTCCTAGTTACCACTATATGGTCCATTAAAGCTCTTTCTACCATCCTTCCATTCACTATCCTCTCCCATATGTACTTATGTTAGACTTTCTTCCTAAACATTGTGTTTGCTATCATCAATTCTCTACATGTCTCCACCATCAGCTCTCCACTACAATTTTTTTCCTGGTACTTCACACTTTCCAACCACTCTGTCAATTGGTTCATCTCCAACCCTAGTATTGAGATCTCCCAATACCACCACATTGACATTTCTCCCTAAACCCTCTATGCACTCATTTAAATCTATTCAAAGAGCCTCCCTTTCTGCTATCCTTTTCTCACTACTAGGTCCATATGCACTTACAAAGACCCACATCTCCCTTCCCAGTTTCACCTTCATCCACATTAACCTTGAAGAAACCTCTTTCCACTCCACCACACACTTACCTATTTCTTCACTTACTAATATAGCCACCCCTTCTCTCTATCTCATCCTCTCTTCACTCCTGACACCCTCCCCACTACACACCCAGACTCAAACTACTAAACTTTTTTTTTTTTTTTTTTTTTTTCTTCTTCAAAGTTGCACTTTTTCACATATTTACCTATTTGTATTTACCCAGTTGTATTCTACGGGAAAGGAAACTATGCTTGTGGTGTCCTGTCTGTGTATTTTGCAATATCTAGTTTGTTCTTAAATTCATATATGGTGTTTGTACAAACTATTGTTTCATCCAATTTGTTCCAGACATCCACCACTATGCAGAAAGCATTTTTTTTTTTTTTTCCAGAAAATCTTGTAGGCACGAGTTCGAATCCCTTTCATAATTCAGTAAATAGTCAGCAAATCACCTCTTTCTCTTTCTTGTTCCAGTGTTGATAGATGTAATTTGTCCAATCTTTGTTCATATGTTAAATTTGAGAGTGTAGGTGCAATTTTTGTCATTGCTCTTTGAATTCTTTCTAATTTCCTAATGTTTTTTGTGTATTAGGTGCCTATAATGTCGCAGCATACTCCAATTTAGGTCTTATAAATGTAATTACTATTTTCTTTACCATTTCTTCATCCATGTAGTCGAAGGCCACTTTCATTGATCTTAATAAGTTAAAAGTCTCTCCAACTAGTTTATTGACATGTTTATTGTCAAGTCACTTGAGATAATCACTCCCAGGCCCCTTTCTGAGTCGACTTTTTTGACTTCCTTGGTACCAATTTTATATTGACCCAATACTACAAAAAAAAGTAAACTGATATTTATTCTTTTCTTTCTTTATCAGAATACCAGCAGTTCAGCCAATAGTTCCAGCAAAGTTGAAGCAAGCACTGACCTCTTAGATGACTTGTTTAATGGTAGCAGTAAAACTAATAGCCCCAGCAAAGAGCCTGCAAGTGCTCAAGTTTCTGGTCTTATTGATGATGATGAAAGCTTTGATCCACGTGCTGGTGAAGCACCACCTGCAAGTGATACAAACAACTTTGGAGATTTTACTGCAGCCTTTGGGGATGACAACACAACAGCCACAAAGTTTGTATATGTGTATATATCATATATTAGTTTATCTATGTATATATGTATGTTTGTATATTTATATACATATACCATTATGTATATGTGTGTATATATATAATATATATAGATGTATTATATATATATATATATATATATGTTTGTATGTGTATATATATATATATATATATATATATATGTATATATATGTATATATATATATATATATATATATATATATATACTTACATACATACAGTAAAACCCCGATTATCCGAAACGAAAGGGGGAAAGCCTCTCGGATAAGCCGATTTTTCGGATAATCCAGATTTATCAGAAATATATTTCGTGTTGACATACTTTGTGTGTGTGTGTGTGTCCTGTGCCTTCCTCCCCCCCTCTCTCTCTCTCTCTCTCTCTCTCTCTCTCTCTCTCTCTCTCTCTCTCTCTCTCTCTCTCTCTCTCTCTCTCTCTCTCTCTCTCTCTCTCTCTCTCTCTCTCTCTCTCTCTCTCTCTCTCTCTCTCTCTCTCTCTCTCTCTCTCTCCCTCTCTCTCTCTCTCCCTCTCTCTCTCTCCCTCCCTCCCTCTCTCCCTCCCTCTCTCTCTCCCTCCCTCTCTCCCTCCCTCCCTCTCTCCCTCCCTCTCTCCCTCCCTCTCTCTCTCTCTCTCTCTCTCTCTCTCTCTCTCTCTCTCTCTCTCTCTCTCTCTCTCTCTCTCTCTCTCTCTCTCTCTCTCTCTCTCTCTCTCTCTCTCCCTCCCTCTCCCTCCCTCCCCCCCCCCCCAGTCTCAAGTTGTGGATGGAACTTAATTTTTTTTTTTTTTTCGTGTTGACATACATACCTTATACGTAACAGAGAACAAGAATTATTCTATACATATATCTTCCACTCCCCACCTCTGTCGTCCATTGCTCCATCTTCACTGTCCAAATCAAAGGTAGACAAGGAGGATGAGGCACTTGATGAAGGGCGAGAAGACTGGGTGGACGAAGGTGTTCTTGGCCGAAAAAACGAGGTGATAGAAATCTGTTTGGTGCAAGACAGCTGTTTCTCGATGACGTCACTCAGTCCTGCTCGCATCATCAGGTACAGTTGATTGCTATTTGAAATGTCCCTGGGTCCCTGGTCAAGAAACTGAAGCACTCCTTCGATGTGGGACCGGACTGTTGCCAAAGACATGGAAGGATCAGAAGGATCATCGTCGTCATCGTCATCATCATCGTTGTCATGGCAGTGCATCACTTCCTCAGCTATTTCTTTGGTCGATTGGAGAGCGTAACCTGGGTCCCCCTCATCCACAGTGAGCCACTCCTGGACGTCCTCCTCTGTAACTGTCTCGTAATCACCCAGGGCCTCCTTCACCTCTCACACCTCCCGGTCGAATCCTTCAAACACTTCTCGCATATCCTCATGGCCTCGTAGCAGGGGATTCCAGGCATTGGCCACTGTAGAAGGGGGCACCTGTTTCCACGCTTTCTCAAGGTTGTATATTGCTGTCTTCAGGTTATACCTCTTGAGGTTTGCTATTGTCCTCTGGGCTCTGGTGTCTCCTTCTTCTTCCCCCTTGAGCGTCACACACAGAATTTCCTGCATAAAGTGCCGGCGGTAGCGCATCTTTACTGCTTGTATGACGCCCTGATCCATTGGCTGGATGATTGAGGTGGTGTTGGCGGGCAAAAACATGCAACGGATCCTGCCGTCTCGTGACACTAAATCCTCCTTGGCAGGGTGGGCAGGGGCATTGTCGAGGAGGATTAAAGCCTTCATGTTGTGTGGTGTCGTCTTCAGTTCGGTGATCTGGTGCTTGGTGATGGAAGGGACAATGATCTTGTGAAACACGTCCTTGAAAATGCCAGAGGTGAACCAAGCCTTTGCTGAAGAAAAATAGTGGACAGGCAGGTGGTCCATGCAGTCCTTCAGCACACGGGGCCTCCTTGATTTCCCAACCTCAACTGGTGTAACCTGGTGTGTACCTTCAGCATTAGCGCCAAACAAGACAGAAATGCGGCCCTTGTCCAGCTTCCTTCCTGGCGTGTCCTTAACAGCTGTGCTTGCCTGTGTGTTGTTGGGCAGTGCCTTCCAGAATAGTCTGGTCTCTTCAAAATTGTAGAGTTGATGGGGTAGCAGTCCTTCGTCACTCACTAATTTCCAAAAATCGTTAATGAAAGGCTCTACAACATCGTTAGCAGCACTAGCAGTCTCTCCACAGACCCTCTTGTTTGCTAAAAGATGATGCTTTCTGAACCTACTGAGCCACCCAGAAGAAGCTGTGAAGTCATTAATACCTAAATCGTTTGCCAGGGTTTCCGCCGCAGACTGTAGATCTACACCCCGCACTGGCAATCCGGAAGATACGTGCTGTTACTGCCACTTGAACAACGCCTCGTCTAGGTTTTGGTATTTACCCAGCTTCATGGTCCTCGGTCCTGAATCTTTGTTCTTGTGGTGGAAGACAGCTGGGAGATGCTTCTGAGTGAACTGCCTTAACTGTGGCCCTGCCTTTTTGATGTCCGTAACAGTAGCATTACCAATGCCATATTCGTGGGCGATGGACGTTCCCGATTGACCCGCCTTCAGCTTGTCCAATATCTCCAGCTTCTGCTGTATGGTAAGGACGACTTTCTTCCTTTTCCCGGTTTCTTTCGGCATGGTGATGTAGAAAGAAGTGAGGTCGAAGCACAGGTAGAATGCGACTGCCCAGTGTGAACTCTGTGACGCGACTGCCGCCGACTGACGATGTAAACAATGAAACCAAACCAACACACGCTATGCTAAACAAAGTAGTACGCTTAAAACATATTCATTTTAACTGTTCTTATCAATTTTAAATGTGATAATATAATATATATGTACATACATATACCAAGGCTTTTTTTCCCCCTTACAAGGGAGGTAGCCAAAAAGGGAAAGGCATAAAATCATTTCCACCCATTCCATTCCTGAATACACTCCACACCCCTCCACCCTCCCTCTTATCTGAGCACCTACTGGATGACGGGTCATCCCTGCACCTTGTCCACTGCCCTGGGTCAGAAGCAGTGTCGCAAGACACAGCACATCCACAGCAAGTCCGCTTCATTAAATCGGCGACCCCCCCTCTCTGTCCCCCCATTGCATAAAAGGAGAGGACGGTGAGAAATCCCTTCGGGCTGCGTCAACTTTTGCTCACACATACTACCTCACCCCCCACCCCCCTGCACATTCCACCTCATGCAATCACAACATCATCCATATACAACCATTCTTCATTCACCCGTCTTCTGTCCTCTCCCGTCCTCTCCCGTCCTCTCCCGTCCTTCCTCGACAGACATTCCCCTCTTCCCCAAAGCTCCCTTCACCCCATCCATCCACCTCATCCTAGGACGTCCCCTCATGTTCACTTCCTCCACATCTGCCTTCCATACCTCTTTTACTAGTCTTTCTTCACTCATTCTTTCCATATGTCCAAACCATCCTAATACTCTTTCATCAACCCTATCTCCCAGCTCCTTTTCCACCCCTGTTCTCCTCCTCACCTCCTCATTTCTCACTTTATCTAGCCTAGTAACCCCATATGTAGTTACTTTTATTTATTTTCATGTTTTTGATGTTTTATAACGTTTTAGTATAGAATTTTTTTTAATATTGCATTATCCAAATCAATTTCGGATAATCCCGTTTACGGATAATCCGCTTTCGGATAATCTGGGTTTTACTATATATACAGACACTCCTCAACTTACGTTTTAGTTACGTTCCGAACAGCCGAGTGTAAGTTGAAAATGAACGTACAGGTAGTCCTCACCTGTGCTAGATGCGTTCCAAAAGGCAGCGCGTAATGTGAATTTCGCGTAATGTGAGGAATTAAACTCACTACTTTGCTGTTACAAGTGTTTCCAATACCATAATCCTTCCTGCAGCTGAGCCACGAGCTAAGCATATAACCTCTGACCTGCCTTGTTGTTGTTGATTTACCACCACATATGGGATCACGGGTTAATTGGCCTTTACGCCTTGATAAGTAGCGTCCCTCTGCTGATCTGCACGCTGTTGTTGTTGTTGTAGCGGCAGCTTATTGCGATTCAAGGATGAATAAATTTCTTTCAAGTTTTTTTCTACATTCATTTTTATTTTACTTTTATGAAAATAAAATTACCCTTGGACAATGAAAAAAATCATGGGTCAGGAAACCATCCTGCAAGCTGAGATGTTGCTCTCACACGTTTCCATACTGACAACAACACAACACTCACCGCTCGCTGTGTACTATTGTAGATTCCTAACTAGGCTTCACCCCCTGACGTGTCACTGCGCGCTATATCGGACTCGGTGTGTGTGTGTGTGATGTTTGTGGTGAGGCAGGGGCGGCAGGGTCATCGGGAGCGTCCATCTCCGATTCGGTGCCTGTCTCCGATTCGCTGGTTAGCTGACTTGGTGTGCGTTGTCGGAAGAAGTTTGTGATCGGCTGTTGTTTTGTCTTTTGTTGTTTTTCTTTTAACATAGCATTATAGCAAGCCATGTTCTCCATCACACGTCGTATGATGGTGCTGCTCCTCTCGACATTAGGATCATTCTCCTCTATGACCCTCATTGCATGCATCAACGAGTCCATACACTCAGACAAGTTGGCAGCTGTGAGGGCTCGCTGTGGTCCTGGTGATGCTGCTGCTGCTGCTGCTGCTTCCTCTTTCTCCTCCATCATTTTCACTCTCTCTTTCTCGATGTCAAACAAATCTTCATTGGAGAGCTCTTGTGTGTGAGACTGAAGCAAGTTGTCGATGTCCTCCTCTTCCAAATCCTCGAAGCCAACTTGCTGTGCTAGACGCAGACTTTTAACGTTGGCCTTGGCTACATTGTCGTCTATGCTGAATCCTTTGAAGTCGTGGACGAATTGAGGACACAATTTTTTCCAGACTCCATTGCAGCATGATGTTGGCACTTCACTCCACGAATCCTTGATGAAGGTTAGAGCATCTTTTACCGTGAACTGCCGCCAATAATCACGGACTGAGATGTTTTGTTGCTCCGTCACTTTCACAAGGTTCGCCAATGTTGAACGTAGATAATACGCCTTGAATGTCGAGATTATCCCTTGGTCACAAGGCTGGATGAGCGAGGTCGTGTTTGGCGGTAAAAACACGATATTGATGTTGTTGCTTTGATCGGCAATTTTTGCTGGGTGTCTTGGAGCGTTGTCCACTATCACCAAGATCTTGAAGGTGATGTTTTTCTTTGTTGCAGTACACCTCCAGCTCCCTGTGCAGTTTATTCTTGAAATAATCGCCAAACACTGCCCCAGTCATCCAGCCCTTCGAGTTGGCCGTACCAGTACACTGGCAGAAAGGCCTTGTCGTAACCCTGGCCAAAATAAAAGATACGTTTGATTTTATACGTTCTAAAAAAATTCATTCGCACAATCTTTTGCATAGAAAATGGTAACATGGAATAAGGTTAGTTTTACAACTCTTACCTTGAGGGCTCGAGGATTCTCTGAGTGATACACAAGTGCTGGCTTGAGTTTGTAGTCGCCCTCTGCATTGGCCCCCAACAGCAGCGTTAAGCGGTCCTTAGATGCCTTGAATCCGGGGGCAGAAGCTTCCTCTTTGGAGATGTAGGTGCGGTTTGGGTAGTTTCTTCCAATAGAGGCCGGTTTCGTCGATGTTGAACACTTGCTTTGATGAATAATTCCCGTCTTCTATAATTTTCTTGAGCTCTTCTGGGAATTCGGCTGCAGCTCGAGCATCAGCTGAAGAAGCTTCCCCAACCAACTTCAAATTATGAAAACTGTGCCTTTTTTGAAATTTATTAAACCACCCGTTGCTGGCAGAAAAAGGCTTCTTGTCCCCTTCAATGCTGTCATAAATAGACAGCGCCTTCACCTTAATCAGCGCCAAGCTAACCGGCACACGAGTCTTATTTTGATGCTCAATCCAAGTTGCAAGCATCTTCTCCATCCTTTCCATCTCCATAGGGCGAGAATATGATGACTTGTTAGCTTGTAGAGGCGTTCCTGATTTGGCAGCTTCACGAATCTTGGTGAGTTTTGTTTTATGGTCCTCACCGTAGACTCGCTGAGGCCCATTGCCGCCACAATCACATTGTTTCTCTGCCCTTTATCTAACCTGTCCAGAACTTCCAGCTTTTGCTCCAATGTCAATGTCTTCCTTGCTTTCTTCTGCCTACCATCACAGGCTGGAAATGTCGCTGGGCGCTTGGGAGCCATGGTAAACAAGAACACTGATGATTTGATGAACACAGAGATGCTGACACAACGAAGCGTTGGTAAACAATGAGCTTGGTGGCGAGAGGGATGCGGAGGCTGGAATCAGCTAGCGTCACCTAGCGGCTGCCTTACGGAACTAAATCGCAGCCCGCGTATTTTAACTTTCCGGATTTCGCGTTACTCTGAGGAATTTGTGTAATGTGAGGAATACCCCCTAGTTTTGGACACCGCTTTAATGTGAAATCGCGTAATGTGAACCCGCGTAAAACGAGGATTACCTGTAAGTTGTTACTGTACTTTACATCCGTAAATTCTATTACCGAATCTTATAAAACGCCCCCTAAATAATTAATTATACACATAACATTGTAAAATAATAACATTAATTTCAAATAAATTGAATTCAAGCAACATAATTGAGATGGTGGAGGAGGAGGGGGAGGAGGATTAGGATGATTAGGCAAGGCACGTTGAGTCTGTCGTTTGTGCCGTGTAAACATTGGACGCAGCGTCATGTGTAAGTATCGTTTGAACTACGGAGAGCGCGCTAAAGTAAAAAATTCACTCAAAATTTTTTTTTACAATTTTTTTTTACAGTCAGTTCAAACGTAAAATCGAAAAAACGTAAAACGAATGAACGTAAGTATAGGAGCGTCTGTATATATATATCACAACTAACATCACAGTAGGACGAAAGAAAGAGTTGAGGAAGCAAAACTATATATTTCGATTGCTAACTGCAATCCTCATCAGTAGTACAAAGTGGAAGGAGGATGCTATCCTATATAGCAACCTCTTACAAAGGGAAGGGAACTGGGAAAAGAATAAATGTCGCTACCCCAACCCTTTTGTGATCTGAGAATGAAATGAGGTTGGGTCAGGGGGAGGGGGAAGAAACTTTTTGACAATTTGTATAGTGATGAATAAATCTGATATTGTATGTCCATTGACCCTTGGAAATATTCATTGTGGGCAAAAATTCAATTAATTGGATTCTACCATTTTCCTCTGAACCCACAGCGTGATTTATAAACAAGGTCAGATTTATCCCAATCTATCTGGTGATTAAATTTTTTCACGTGATGAGACACGGCTTAATTTTTCTTGACCATACTTGATAGATCTCTTGTGTTCATTCAATCTTGTCCTTAGGTCCCTACCCATCTGGCCAATGTAGGAAAGGTTACAATCTTTACATGGAAGGGAGTAAACACCTGGGATATGATCTTCCCTCAACCTCTGGTGAACATTAACAACTTTTTTATTAATGGTATTAGGATAATTATGAATTAGATTTACCTTCTCTTTGGGAAGAAATGACGAATGAGTAATGGACTCTGAAAAGGGGATGACAAGGGGATTTTGTTTCTCTTTTGGCTTAGTGGAAGGATTTTGTCTCTCTTTTGGCTTAGTGGAAGGGGGAGTGAAAAAGCTACACTTCAGGTCTTTTTCTCCGGGCCTTCAGGATTTGTAGCCCCCAAGTTTTAGAACATGAATTAACCTCCATCAGGTCCCAATTAACAAAATTAGCTTACCCTCAGTGGTTCCTGGATAAAGCCCTCAACCAAGCCAGAACTAGCTTGATTATATATATATATATATATTTTGTTGTACATGTGTTACCTGTGGGTTCTGTGAACTAGTTTGATCACATTTTCTGTGTTTATTATTACTCAGAGTAAAAGAGAACAATACAGCGGTGACTTTATAATGCAAGTAGTGTAATGCTGCACACAAGAATTTGACTTGTACTGAAGTGGTTAACAGGGAGGGACCATATTTCATGGAATCAGGTACTCTGTTTTCTCTGTGGTAGGTGCATCTAGGGAAATTTGATTCTGTGGCCAGGCCTATTTTATGTTGATACTATTTTACTTTACATGAAAAGGAAAAGGAGAAGGAGTACAAGGAGAAAGCTGAAAGAGGAGTGGGAGGGAGTGAAGGATAGAGTAGAGCTAGGAGTGGAGGAAGAATGGGGATGGTTCAAGGAGGGAATCACAAAGTGTGCAAAGATGGTGTGTGGAATAAGAAGGATGGGAGGAAATAGGAGGAAATAGAAGGAAGGGTAGTGAATGGTGGGATGAGGAAACAAAGAAGGTTGTAGAAGAGAAGAAGCGAGCTTTCACAGATTGGTTACAAAATAGGACAAGGGAGTCATATGAGAGGTACAAAGAAAAGAAAAGAGAATTAAAGCACAAGGTAAAGGAGGCAAAGAGGAGAGCAGATGTGAAATGTAGTAAGAGTATGACAGAAAATTTTGAAAGTAATAAAAAGATGTTCTGGAAAGAAATTAAAGAGAGGAAGAGGAGGCAAATCAAGTAGAGAAGGTAAAAGGTGTAGATGGAGAGATGATAATGGTAGAGAAGGCTGTAAGGGGAAGATGGGCAGAGTATTTTAGGGAGTTGTTAAATGTGAAGGAGGATAGGGAGGGAAAGATAGTTGCAGTGGAAGCGCTAAGAAAATGACCATGATGAGTGAGGAAAATGGAGGAGAAATAAGGAAGGATGAAGTGAAGGCAGTTGTTAAGATGATGAGAGCAGGTAAGGCACCTGGTCTGGATGGATGCCTTGAAGAATGTCTAAAAAAAGGAGGTACAGTGATGGTGGACTGGCTGGTAAGGTTATTTAATGTTTGCTGGAGAGAGGTGTAGAGTGTCGGAGGACTGGAGGAGTGCCTGTATAGTTCCACTTTACAAGGGAAAAGGGGACAAATGTGAATGTAGTAGTTTCAGAGGGATAAGCTTGTTAAGTGTAGTTGGGAAGGCTTATGGGAGGATCTTGATTGAGAGGATTAGGAGAGGAACAGAGTGAGTGATTGGCGAGGAGCAGTGTGGATTTAGGACAGGTAGAGGTTGCATAGATCAGATTTTTGTGGTATGACACATATGTGAGAAAGCTATAGGAAAAGGTAAGGATGTTCTTTGGGCTTTTATGGATCTGGAAAAGGCTTATGACAGGGTAGACAGAAAGGCACTGTGGGAGGTTATGCAGAGATATGGGATCGGAAGAAAGCTTCTAGGAGCTGTCGAGAGTTTTTACAAGAGTAGTAGAGCGTGTGTCAGGATTAGAAATGGAGAGAGTGAGTGGTTTGAGGTAAAGGTGGGACTTCATCAGGGATGTGTTATGTCGCCCTGGCTCTTCAACTTATACATGGATGTAGTGCGAGAGGTAAATGCAAGGGTGGTGGGTCAGGGAATGGAGATGGTTAAAGAAAATGGAGAAAAGTGGGAGGTGAGCCAGCTGTTGTTTGTGGATGACACTGCACTTGTAGCAGGATCAGAGGAGGGATTGAGGAAGTTAGTGACAGAGTTTGGGAGAGTGTGTGAAAGAAGAAAGTTGAAGATAAATAGGGGTAAAAGTAAGGTGATGAGATGTAAAAGGGGTGAAAGTGGCAGCAGACTGAAAGTGAGCATTAACCCCTTCAATGCGGGCCAAAATCTCGTGGGCAGCATTAGCTGCCAGACGTGCGATGTTGCGTCATAATACTCGCATTATTGAAAATAAAGTTAGCGCTGTATTGCTCGTTCTCTTTCACCCGTGAATTTTTATAACCATAGAAAATATGATGAAGCCAGTTTACAGAGTATGGGGGTCACGCAGGTACAATTACAATATATATAATCAAGACGCCGATATCGGCATCCTCGTGTACCCACTTGCTCCTCATGACGCCTATGTAGGCATCATCGTATCGAAGGGTTCAAGGGAGAGAAACTGGAGGAAGTGGATATTTTTAGATATTTGGGTGCAAATGTGGCAGGAAAGGGAGGAGTGGAGGTGGAGGTAGAATGTAGATTGAGAGAAGTGAGTAAATGCCTTGGTGGATTAAAAAGTGTAATGAGGAATAGACATTTGGGAATGGATGCTAAGAGGAGATTGTATGAAGGAGTGATTGTGCCAACAGCACTGTATGGGGCAGAAACATGGAAGAGAGAAAGAGTTTGAATGTGTTTGAGATGAGGTGTCTGAGAAGTATGATGGGTGTTACTAGGCTGGATAGAGTGAGAAATGAGGAGGTGAGGAGGAGAACAGGGATGGTAAAGGAGTTGGGAGATAGGGTTGATGAAAAAGTATTGGGATGGTTTGGACACATGGAAAGAATGAGTGAAGAAAGACTAGTAAAAGAGGTATGGAAGGCAGATGTGGAAGGTGTGAACATGAGGGGGCGACCTAGGATGAGATGGATGGATGGGGTGAAAGGGGCTTTGGGGAAGAGGGGAATGTCTGTTGAGGAAGAACGAGAGAGGACAGAAGATAGGGGTGAATGGAGAATGGTTGTATATGGATGATGATGTGATGTATGAGGTGGAGTGGGTGGGGGGATGGGGGGTGAGGTAGTATGTGTGGGAAAAATTTGACGGAGCCCGAAGGGATTTCTCCCTGTCTTTTATGCATGGGGGGACGGAGAGGAGGTGTCGCCGATTTAATGAAGCGGCCTTGCTGTGTCTTGCGACACTGTCTCTGACCCAGGGCAGCTGACAAGATGCAGGGATGACCTGTCATACAGAGGTGCCAAGATAAGAGGGATGGTGGAGGGTGGAGGGGAGTGGAGTGTATTAGGGATGGAATGAGTGGGAATGGTTTTTATGCCTTTTTCTTTTAGGCTACTTCCCTTTTAAGGGGGAAAAAGCAGTTGGTATATGTATGTATGTACGTACTATTTTACTGGCTGGTCACTCCTTTTGTAGGGGTAAAGAGCCTTTTTTGCACGTGTGTGTATATATATGTATATATTATATATATATATCTATATATATATATATATATATATATATATATATATATATATATATATATGTAGTTAGTATATTACTGCAGTTTTTATGTATGTACAGGCCCTAAAAAATAAAATATGCATGGTCTATAAATAATATTTTTTTTATTTCAGAAATGACCAGTTTGCAGATTTCTCTTCATTCAACAGTCCATCATTGGGTGCTAATGCTTCAGGTATGGTATTTGTTTTCAATCGGCAAGATGTCACTGCATTTAGATTTTAATTATTTGCTCCATATTGGGTTTTATTTTCACACGTTTTTACTTTTTTTCAGTCAAGCTTGTGTATGATTTATAGTTATTTATATTTTCTAGTTGGACTTTTTTGAGTTGCATTTATTAATAAGTGTGTATGTTTGTAAAAGGTGAAGTGGCCAACAGCAGTAGTGCCCTGCTTATGGGAATGGCTTCAACCCCAGCTGCAGTAGTTGCAACACCTGTCAGCTGTAACCCACTTGCAGCTGCACCCACAGCAGCAGCAGCAAGCACCACAGCTGGCATGAACAGCAATAGTAGTAGTAGTAGCAGCAACTTGAACCTGCTAGATGGTTTATTAACTGGCCCTACCACCCCTGTACCCACCACCAGCACACCTACTAGCTGTGCTCCAAACAACTCTGATCTGCTGGGGGACATAATGCCCACACCTGTTCTAGCTCCTATGACCACATCAACATCTTCCCCATTGATGAATATTAAATCTAGCTCAGGTAAGGTTTACGTGTGCATCAAAGAAGTTAAATGCTTGCTTTAAAGGAATTTTGCAAAGATGATTTTGGGTTACATTAGGAGTTTGTGTGTGTGTGTGTGTGTGTTTAACCAAAGTCTTGGATCACTTGTTGGACTCATGATGGACAACTATTACCCTCCTAGATGAGAGCTCGGAGCTGGCCTGATCTCTGACCTTACACATACACGTATAAACAAAATTGCTGGCGAAACCTATAACTTGCTGAGAACAATAAAAATGGCTTTTACTTGGATGAAGAAATGGTAAAGAAAATATTAGTCACACTGATAAGGCCAAAATTGGAGTATACAGCGACACTATGGTCACCCAGTACTAAAAAGAAAATAAGGAAAATTGAGAGAATCCAGAGAACAACTATGAAGATGGGCCCAACACTATCAAAACTGTCATATGAAGACATGTTGTCAAAACTAGAATTACGACTGAAACAAAGAAGAGAAAGAGGTGACTTTGTTGACCATCTACAGAATTATGAGAGGTATAGAAGTCCTTGATAGAGAAGACTTGCTAAATTGGGATAAGAGAAACACAAGAGGACATGGAAAGAAGTTAAAAAATGACAGTTATAGAAGAGACAAAAAAAAAGAACAGCTTTCCTCACACTGTGGTGGATGAAAGGAGCATACTAAAAGAAACAATAGCGTGTGCAAAAACAATACAAGAATTAAAAGCAAATTAGATATGGCAAGATACAGAGATGGGAGACTATGGGCATAGTTCCTCTTCTTGTGAGATACAGCTAGGTAAAAATACATACATACATACATATACCAAAGGCTTTTTTCCCCCCTTACATGGGAGATAGCCAAAAGAAAAAGGCATAGGAACTACTCCCACCCATTCCATCCCCTACATACTCCACTCCCCTCTACTCTCTTCAGACTAACAACATGTAAAAATTGAAGCACCCAAGAACCACATTAAAGGCGGAATGTCTCAACAGTACTACAATAGTAGGATACCTAGGTTGTGTTAAATGGGAAGGGGAATGCTCATGGATGCCCGAGATGGTTTTATTACAGTGCAAATGATATTGAAGAAGGGAAGATAATGAAAATGGGCCAGAGAAGTCCCCTGGTGGCAAAGCATCAAGGTGAAACATAAACATGAACCCAGAGCCATCTACTGGCACAATAGTGAGACAAAATGTAAACATGAGCTTCAGATCTCCATTAGGTACAAAAATATATACATGTGTATTTTTTTTAGCTAGTGGCAAAGAAGGACCTTTTTTTGGATTTACTGGGTACAAGAAAATATTTTTTTGGTAAAATTATAGACAGGGAGATGAGATTTATGAAGGAATCATGGAAGCAGACTAAAGATCTAAAGAAAGTGAACCATGAAATAAATAAGGAAGCGAGTTACTTAAAACAAATGCTGAAATAAATAAGGTGTGTGCAATAAAATGAGAACTGGCGGAGTTAAAATGTGAAAATAAGAGAAAATAAAGAAAATTAAAAAGTAAAGACAATGACTGAGGAAACTGGAAGAAATATAAAAGGATAATTTACAACAGCTCAGGAAAGAATGGAAGAAAGACCAAGAAAATTATAAGGTAATTTTTGAAGAAATTATTCAACAGATGTAGGAGAATGCCAAAGATGCAGTCATTCAGGCAATCAAGGAAAAAGAAAATCTGGTAAAATATACAGTGGACAAAAATAAGTGTATATTAGTATATGGTCTAAAGGAAAAATATAATAATTGGTCCCTGAGAGATAAAGAGAAAGAATTGGCAAGAAAAGTTATAAAAGTAGTACAAGACGAAGAGCAAGAAGTAGAAAAGGAAATGGAGGAAGTGCACAGAATGGGAAAATATGCAGAAGGAAGAAGTTGATCCCTAAAGATCAAATTAAGGTCACAAATGGCATCTGAAGAAATTTTAGCAAAAACAGTTAAGTTAGTGAACGCTGTAAAAGTATGTGGATAAAAAGACATGAATGATGAGGAAAGAGAAAGAGAAAAGACATTGATAAGTAAAGCTAAAGAAAAAATGAGAAAAGAATGAAGACCAAGAAACAGAGAAGATGGAGAAAATTAAAAGTGGCTTATACTAATATAGATGGATTAATCTCAGGTTTCAATGAACTAAAGGATTACCTGTCGGAAAAAAAAGACTGGTATTTGTGGAGACAAAAATTAAGGGGTCCACTATTACCAATGTTTGACTTGGATTGTATAATCACTGGCTCAGAAATGGGAGAAACAGGGTGGAGATATGTTCTTGGCTAAGAAGAACTTAAATGTGATGAAAGTTACAAACTGAGAGAACAGGGTGGAGATGATCATAATAAGAGTTGAAGATAGTGACATGAAAAGTAGAAAGTTTGTGGTGATTTATGTGCCCCAAAAAAACAGGGTCTTGGAGAGAGATTATTCTAAAATGTTAAAAAATACAATGTGGTGATTTATGTACCCCCAAAATTGGGGTCTTAGGGAGAGAGATTATTTTAAAATGTTAGAAGATACAAGGCTTTCATTAAATGAGATGCTGAAGGATGGAGGAAACGTGGTACTTTTGGGAGATTTTAACTGCAAAGAAATCCATTGGGAAGAGATGACAGTGAAAGGTGGAGAGGATCTATGGAGAAATGTATTACTTGACAACTATAGAACATACAATGACACAATGGGTAAAAGAAAACACTAGATTTAGAAATAACGAAAAACCGTCGAGACTAGATTGATTATTTACATAAAAACCTGAAATTAGGGATAAAATTGAATACAAGACAATTGTGAAAAGCCACATATTACTTGAATTAGAACTAGAGGAGGAAATATATATGGAGAGAAATGAGAAATACAGAAAAGACTGAGAAACTTGGGCAATTTATTTCTTAAAGTTAGTTGGGATAAATTCTACAATAAAGAAACACAAGTGGAAGAAAAATGGATGATTCTGATGGAAATCTATAAAGGAATGGATAAATATGTCCCAAAGCAAAAACAGGTAAAGGTGTATATTAAGTGCTGCTTGAACAGAAGGTGTAGTGAAGTGAAAGAAGAGATAAAGCTTGAAAAAGATGGAAAAAGACAAAAAAACATAGAAAGTGGCAAATATATACCGATGAAAGGAATGAATATGTGAAAATATGCAGTGAGGAAAAAACTATGAAAAAGGCATAATAGAAAAATAAGGATCAGCCAAAGCTATCCTATAGATATGTGAACGATACACAAAAAAAGAAACGGGAAATAGTGAAACTATGCCAAGGGAATATGAAATACATGGAAAATACAGAAATGACTGAATTCATGAGCAAACACTTTAAGTTGGTTTTCACTAGAGAAAATGTACAACATTGGGATGAAGGGAGAGAATTAAAATCCCCCCATGGGGAAAATAATAGTAACACATAAATAATGGACCAAATAATGAACCTTTATGTCAGGAAATTGCAAGGCCTTGATGAAATCGCAAACTGCATACTAAAAGAATGTAAAGAACTAATAGACAAAATATATAACACAAGTTGCTCACTCAAAGAAGGAAAAATACCATAGGACTGGAAAAATGCTGATATTGTACCAATATATAAAAGAGGATATAAGGTAGACCCAACAAA
>NC_134778.1:14342258-14407258 GCF_046742065.1 Oratosquilla oratoria | reverse complement strand
CATTGTCAATAACATACGGTAAAACAAAACAAAAAACAAAGAAATAAAAACTATCTCAAGCTTACATATAATCATATTGTAATAAGCGAAAAACTTTAATGTATTTTCAGTTTACCAAAACAGTAGATACAATATGTTGATGTTTACGTTGTAGACTTAGATGGCTGGGGATTGTCGACATCAACATCAGCTAATTCTCGTCGTTCGACGCGTAAAAACTGGTCAAGAGTGCCTTGAACCGTCTTCTTGTTCTTTTCTTCAAGGATTAGATTATAAGGAGCAAAAGCTTCATAACAAGCCCCCATTATCTTGGAAAAGCGTTGAGCATTTGGATCCATATCCTCAAACATAGCAAGACCTTTTTCGATGTGTGCAAATGCTTCCTCCATTTTCTTAATGGTGAAGTGGCGTGGCTCAGATTCATCATCCTCTTCTTCTTCTTTCTTTTGTTGCTCCTGAAGTTCCATCAAATCCTTGTTCGTCAGTAACTCCTTGTCTTTTTCAAATAAATCTGTGAAATCCTCTTCCTCCAAATTCATATCCAGCTCTTTGCTCATTGTAACCAAATCTTTGTTGACAACAACAGTATCGAAGCCCTTAAACTCGTGCACAAATTGCGGGCATAGCTTTTTCCATACACCATTCATAGCAGTGCTCTGAACATCATTCCATGCTGCTGCTACATTCTGTAAAGCTTTGTAGATGTCATATCCCTTCCAAAAGTCGCGAAGTGTGATAGACTCATCCATTTCAATTGCAGCTATTGCTTGCCGTAGCGTACGCTTCATATAATAACGTTTGAAGATAGCAATTATCCCCTGATCCATTGGCTGGAGAATAGACGTAGTGTTTGGGGGGAGGTATATGACGGTAATGTTGGGGTGAAAATCTGCGATGTTTTGTGGGTGGCCAGGAGCATTATCTAAGATAAGTAAAACCTTAAAAGGAATCCCCTTCTCCTTACAATACTTCTCTGCTGCTGGGACAAAATGATTGAAAAACCAATCTTCGAAAATAACAACAGTGACCCAAGCTTTTGAGTTAGCCATCCATATAACAGGGAGAGATGCTTTGGGTATATTCTTCAGGGCACGGGGGTTGTGTGCATGATAAACAAACAGAGGCTTTAATTTACAGTTACCTCCCAACATTGTGGTCACATGTTCCTTTGAGACCTTGTAACCTGGAATCGTTTTCTCTTCCTTGGAAACAAATGAACGATCTGGTAATTTCTTCCAATATAATCCTGTTTTGTCTACGTTGAAAATTTGCTCAGGAAGAAACACGTTTTCTTCGATGATTTTCTTCAGTGTAGCAGGAAATTCCGCTGCTGCTTGTTCATCAGCTGATGCGATTTCACCTTGTCTTTTAAGGAAGTGATAATTTCTCCTGTTTTTATATATCATAAACCATCCAGGACTTGCTTTGAAATCTACATCTTTCTCATCTGGATATTTTTCCTTTAGGTCCTCAAACAAAGACAACGCTTTTTCCTGAATGAGCTCTTGACTAAGATTCGCATTCTGACGATTCCTCCTATCAACCCAAATCGAAAGAAGATTTTCCATTTCTTCAAATATCTTACCTCTTTTCTTGTTGATGATCGTGTTCTTCATCAATGGGGCTTCAGATGTGACATGTGTTAAAATCTTGTCTTTATTATGCACAATTGTTGATACAGTTGTCCGACTTACTCCAAAACATCGTGCAATCGATACAACTTTTTCACCACTACAATGACGTTTTATCATTGCCATTTTCTCCAGCGAAATAGCATGACGCTTAGCACTTTCACTAGAACTTTTCTTAGGAGGCATGGGGGCAAATATTACAGTTACAAGTGAATGTTAATGAGAAAATTTACAAAACTTCAGTAAACAGATAATAATCCAAAAGAATTGCGGGAGTCGAGACGCCGCTTACGGTAAATACGTATTGGAAGTACCGTTGCGATTTCATGTTCTAGTGGACACGGCCATACTACTTTATGGTATATATTTTAGCAGTTACTGAATCTTTATATAATTTTACATGCTTTTATTCTTATTTATTGTAACATGAATTGCTTGAATCGCTTGAAACGTTTTTTGGTGTTTATGCGATTCCATTATTGGCTGACCGATGTAAAGTCAAGTAAAACGACAACTTGAATTTTTTTCCATATTATTTTTGAAAACCGACGTATCTTCGAAAACGACGTAAGTCGAGGTGTGCCTGTATATATATATATATATATATATATATATATATATATATATATATATATATAGATATAGATATATGTAGATATATAAATATGTATATAGATATGCATATAAATATGTATATAGATATGCATATAAACATGTATATAGATATGCATATAAACATGTATATAGATATGCATATAAACATGTACAGGTAGTTCTCGTTATATGCAGGGGTTCCGTTCCGCGGACCCCCCCGCATATAACGAATTCGCATATATCGAACTATTGAACCTATGGGAAAAAGGGGGATACGTTCTCAACTCGGATTGATTTTTTTATTTATTTATTTTTTTATTTATTTTTTTTTACATATTTTATTTTGGCAAAGGGCTTACATACTGCATCATATATGTTTACATACATTTTAGCATGTAAGTATTAACCTCGGGAAAAGACGCTACCGTAAACATCACTTATTTCGCCAAGCGTATTTTCTTCAGCTGTTTGAAAAATCAGTCTGTTTACAATTCACATTTCAGACTGCTTGCTACGCTTAAAGGTCAGATATCAACAGATATACCATTCGCTAAAAATCATCGTATTGCTCGAAAAAGTACTTTTTAAAAGCATACAAATAAAGTTTTTACCTATTACAGAAGAATTTATTCAGAAAATTCACTTTTAATTGCGCCTCGCATACCACTTTTCCGAAGTCTAGATATTCAGAATAACAATATTGTTTGTTTGGCAACTGTGACGTCACGAACGCGGAATTCCCTGAACCTTTCACGAAGCGCACGGGCGGAATGTTTCGAATAGCAGACGACGCAATGAAATGAAGACAAAACTGTTTTTTGCCAAATTTGATAAGATGTAGATGGTGGAATTATATAGAATACTGTCAGTATGTTTTTTGATGTACATTAAACTGTAAATACAAAAAGTTATGGAAGTCTTGATAGATATCAAGACTTCCATAACTTTTTGTATTTACAGTTTAATGTACATCAAAAAACATACTGACAGTATTCTATATAATTCCACCATCTACATCTTATCAAATTTGGCAAAAAACAGTTTTGTCTTCATTTCATTGCGTCGTCTGCTATTCGAAACATTCCGCCCGTGCGCTTCGTGAAAGGTTCGGGGAATTCCGCGTTCATGACGTCACAGTTGCCAAACAAACAATATTGTTATTCTGAATAGCTAGACTTCAGAAAAGTGGTATGCAAGGCGCAATTAAAAGTGAATTTTCTGAATAAATTCTTCTGTAATAGGTAAAAACTTTATTTGTATGCTTTTAAAAAGTACTTTTTCGATGATTTTTAGTGAATGGTATATGTGTTGATATCTGACCTTTAAACTGACTGTTGGTGTGCTCTGGAGATACACAGGCAGGCTTACTGCTTAGAGTTTATCCAGTGCGGAGAATAAACGATAATTCTTGCAGAGAGTGAAAATTGACAAAATTAATTGGGGCAGTAATAAGTATCAAAAATTAATTTGTTTGTGAAAAAAATAATTAATTTGTGTATCAAAAAAGCTTAATTACCTGCAGAAAGACAATGGTTTGGCCTATGAAACAGGAAGGATGCCTAAGACGATGCCGTCTGTACAGCTGCCGGTGTTGTTGTTGTGATAACGCCGCAGTGATGCCAGCTCTACCTAGCTGATGCAGCCAGTGTTACCACACGGCTTTATGCGCACCAACTTCAAATATATAATAGGTATTTTGAAAAAAAATAATCGGCCGCGACTATTTTTATTTATTTATTTTTTTTAGGTCAAATCGCATATCTTCGAATATATCCCCGCACATATCGAAAAGTGGTGCAAATTCTTGAATCGCATATACGCGAATTCGCATGTATCGAAGTCGCATATATCGAGAACTACCTGTATATAGATATGCATATAAACATGTATATAGATATGCATATAAACACGTATATAGATATGCATATAAACATGTATATAGATGTGCATATAAACATGTATATAGATATGCATATAAACATGTATATAGATGTGCATATAAACATGTATATAGATATGCATATAAACATGTATATAGATATGCATATAAACATGTATAAAGATATGTATATATATATGCATGTGTGTGTATATATATGTATAAATATATATATATATATATATATATATATATATATATATATATATTATTTACTATATATTATCTACTATATATTATCTACTATAATAAAGTAGTAGCTTCAGTCTCTGTTCATGAACTCCTAGGGTTTGGGAGATAGCCCCCCATAACCATATATATTCTGATGCCCTATCACTACAGGTACTTGGATAACTATATTTAATTTCCAAAAAAATATTATTTTGGCTAGGATTAAGGGTTAAATGGGTATGGTGGGGTAACACGCCACTACTGTAGTGTCCCCTTAACACGATTGGCATTTTGTGACAAAAATTACTATGATTAAACAAACCATTGTATGTGTTCATAAATATTATTTATATTTGTGAAATTAATGTTGCCATAAACTATGATAGCCTTTGTAAGGAAAAAGCATGTAAATGTAAAATGATTGTATAATTTTGCCAAATGTTTAAATATTGGTTATTTTATAATTTACTTTTTTGTGGGCAGAGATATACTTGTTTCAAAAGATAATGAAAGGGTTATATTCTTCTCTTATGGCTGAATATATTTTATTTCCAAAGGGCTTCTCCCTCGAATTGATTTTTTTTCTTACTTTCTTTACATTGTATTTGTGTTACCTTTTCCATTGAGTTATATTGATACATGTAACTTTTCTCCACAAATTCTATCAAAATTAAAGTTATCATTTGCCCGCAGCAACGCACGGGTAATTTGGCTATTATATATATATATATATATTTAACCCCTCCCTTGCAATGTCTATTACTCCCTTGCCTTTGCTCTCTCTGACCCCAAATCTTTCTCTCCATCTACCTTTCTCTACCATCTACCTTTCATTTTCAATATTTCTTACTCTTTGTTTTGCCCTCACCATATATCTCTCTTCCACTAAGTCTCCCCCCACACCATATATCTCTCTTCCTCTGACTCTCCCTCCACACCATGTATCTCTATTCCCCATCTCTCTCTCTCTCTCTCTCTCTCTCTCTCTCTCTCTCTCTCTCTCTCTCTCTCTCTCTCTCTCTCTCTCTCTCTCTCTCTCTCTCTCTCCCCTCTCTCTCTCTCTCTCTCTCTCTCTCTCTCTCTCTCTCTCTCTCTCTCTCTCTCTCTCTCTCTCTCTCTCTCTCTCTCTCCCTCTCTCCCTCTCTCCCCCTCCTCCCTCTCTCCCCCTCCTCCCTCTCTCCTCCCCTCCTCCCTCTCTCCCCCTCCTCATCCTCCCTCTCTCCCCCTCCTCATCCTCCCTCTCTCCCCCTCCTCATCCTCCCTCTCTCCCCCTCCTCATCCTCCCTCTCTCCCCCTCCTCATCCTCCCTCTCTCCCCCTCCTCCCTCTCTCCCCTCCTCCCTCCTCCCACTCACCCCCCCCTCCCTCTCTCCCCCCCACCTCCCTCTCTCCCCCACTCCTCCCTCTCTCCCCCCCTCCTCCCTCTCTCCCCCCTCCTCCCTCTCTCCCCCCTCCTCCCTCTCTCCCCCTCCTCCCTCCTCCCTCTCTCCCCCTCCTCCCTCCTCCCTCTCTCACCCTCCTCCCCCTCCTCCCTCTCTCCCCCCCTCCTCCCTCTCTCCCCCCCTCCTCCCTCTCTCCCCCCCTCCTCCCTCTCTCCCCCCCTCCTCCCTCTCTCCCCCCCTCCTCCCTCTCTCCCCCTCCTCCCTCTCTCCCCCTCCTCCTCCCTCTCTCCCCCTCCTTCTCCCTCTCTCCCCCTCCTTCTCCCTCTCTCCCCCTCCTTCTCCCTCTCTCCTCCTCCTCCCTCTCTCCCCCCATCTCCCCCCCTCCCTCTCCTCTCTCCTCCCCCCTCCTCCCTCTCTCCCCTCCTCTCTCCCCTTCTCTCTCTCTCCCCTCCTCTCTCCCCTTCTCTCTCTCTCTCCTCTCTCTCTCTCCTCTCTCTCTCTCCTCTCTCTCTCTCCTCTCTCTCCTCTCTCTCTCTCCTCTCTCTCTTCTATTCCATTCCCCATATCTCCCACTTTCTCATTCATTGGTTGTGTGTGTAGATATTTAAAAATATTATTTTAACAAGTGCCAAGTGAGCTACCAAATTTTAAGATTGATAAATAGAAATTCTTCAAACTTCACCCATACTTTTGGTCACTGGAGAGCTACATGTATAATACCCTGATCTTGTTGACATTGTTTAGGTTTGGAGAGTTTACCTTACAGAAATGAGGTGATAGCATCCAACATATACAAATGTTTTAGTTGTCTGTATCAGCAATAATACAATTAGTTCTGGTCACATTGGTGTTATATAATGTGTATTTTTTGTAACTTTTTTTTTTGTGACAAAGACATCGTACTTGCAAAGGTAATATTTTTTTATTCTATGCTAAGAAGAATTTTCTGAATATCATTCTAATATAATATTTGTATTTATTTCATTAGTTCATTTACCAATATTTATTTTGAGCACTGAATAATTCAATTGGAGACATTTAATATAATAGTAACACTGCATTTTAATTTTGCATTTTAGTTATTGTAGGGGTAATATTCAATGTGCATCTTCTCACATTGAACAAGGGGGATTGTAATTCTGCATTACAAATGAATGAATGTATTTATAGTGAGTCCAAGCACCTCAAGCATGAATTACCTTGTTTTGGATATTACTTCATTTGGACCGGCTCTCAAGTCAAGAAGATCTGTCTGAGGGAGGTCTGGCAAGGCGACTCAGAAGTGACAGTTATAAGTTCAGGCAATAGTACCGAGTTGTAGCATACAGGGTTGTAGCAATGCTCATGGAGTCTCATCCCTTTTTCTCCATTTGTCCTTTTCCTCCTTTGCTTTTACTATTATTTAACTTAACACTTTTACACTTTGTAACCCATCAATCTTTTATTACTTTGGTCCATTTACAACATTTTGCATTTCTTTGTGTAAAAATTCATTATCCACTCCTGACTCCACTTGTATACTTTGTCTAGATGCCTTTGCTACTTATACAATCCTCCTTGCTTCTCATGTTCTTCTTGATCTTTGCATTGTTAGGAAATAGGTATAACTATTTCTTATGTCCTCTATGATAACAAAAGGAAAGAATTGTGCTGCAGTGATTCCCTGTCAGTTTTAAAAGGCAACAAAGTGGGACAGCATGATGGGACTAGGTATCCTTTTGTGTATATTTATCATAGAAGTCCAGGCATAAGAGGGTCTGAGAGATTTGTAATGAGAACCCATACACATGGGTCTTTAAATGTGTGTGGTTGTGGTACAGATGAAAATAAAGGAAAGAGATAGACAGTATGTTTGTGAGGAGGAAGATGGATATGTTAGTGATAAGTAAATCTAAGTTGAAAGGGAGGGGTGTTTTTGAGTTTTGCAGTGTGGTAAGGAGTGTGTTTGGAATGAGGAAGGGGCGAGGGAAGGAAGGGTCTGCTAGTAAGTGATGAGATAGGAAAGTGTGTGGAGTGAAGTATCTTCCAGGTTAATGTGGGTGAAGTTGAAACTGGGATGGAAGATGGTGCTTTTTGTAAATGCATGTAGACCAGTTAGTAAGAAAAGTGAAAAGGAAAGGGAGGCTTTTTTGAGAGATTTAGATATTTAAAGATTTTTGAGGAATGTCATTGTAGTATCATTGGGAGATCTCAGTGCTAGGTGATGAACCAATAGATTGAGTGGTTGAAAAGTTTGGAGTGCCAGGTAAAAATTATAGTGGAGATTTTATGTTGGAAATATATTTAGAAAGGGATTGATAATAGCAAACACAGTATTTAACCCCTTCCATATGGTGCCGCATACGTAGGCGTCATGAGGAGCAAGTGGATACGCGAGGCTGCCATATCGGCGTCTTGATTATATTTATTGTAGTTGCCCCTCCGTAATGACATACTCTCTAAAATGTCTGTAATCACATTTTCTATGGTTATCAAAATTCACGGGTGAAAGAGAGAACGATCGATATAAGCGGTGACTATATTTTATGATGCAAGTATTATTACGACACGTCGTACGGCTGGCATCGGATGCTGCCCGCGAGATTTAAGGCCCGTACTGAAGAGGTTAAGAAGAGAGTCAAGCAGAAGAACATTGAAAAGGTGATGAATTGAAAGGTGGTTGATGAAATATCAGTGGACTAAGTAGTGGTATCCAAAGGAAGAATAGGAAGAGTTCTGGATATGCATATTCTTAACCTCTTCAATATGAGTCAAATAATCATGGGCAGCATCAGCTGCTTGGTGTGCAATGATTCGATGATGCACCACAATAACTCATGTTATAGAATATAAAGTTACAGCACTGTTGCTCATTCTCTTTCTGAATATTAATAACCACAGAAAATATGATTAACTTCTTCACTCCGGGGCACATCGCACGTCTGGCAGCATTAGCTGCCCGATGTGCGATGTTGCGTCATAATAATCACATTATAAAAAATAAAGTCAGTGCTTAGTCGTTCGTTCTCTTTCACCCGTGTATTTTGATAACCATAGAAAATATGATGAAGCCAGTTTAGAGAGAATGGAGGTTACGTAGGTACGACTACAATAAATATAATCAAGATGCTGACGTCGGCACCATCGAGTACCCACTTGCTCCTCATGCCGCCTACGTAGGTGTCACCGTATGGAAGTGGTTAAGCCAGTTCACAGAATATAGGGGTCACTCATGTACAACTACAAAATAGATATAATCAAGATGCTAACATGGGCATCCACATATACCCACTCGTGCCTTGTGATGCCTACTTGGCCATCATTGTACTGAAGGGGTTAAGGAAGAGTGAGGGAGTGTCAGATAATTTTTTGGTAGAAGGGAAGTTGAAAGTGGAGAATAATAGGAAAAAGAGAAGGGTAGAAGGTAGAGAGGTGCTTAGAGTAACATTTTGAATGAAAGAAAAAAAGGAGAAAAAATACTAGGAGAAACCGAGGAAGTGGGGTGTTGGTGAAGGATAGAATAGTGGTGGGAGTAGAAGAAGAATAGACTTGTGACAAGGTGTGCAAAGATGGTATGTGAAATGAGGAAGATTGGAGGGAATAGAAGGAAGGGTAGTAAGTGGTGGGATGATGTGAATATGATGGTAGAGGAGGAGAGAAGAAGTAATTTTCTGTGGATTGGTTGCAAAGTAGGACTTTGGAAGCATATGAGAGTTACAAGAAAATGAGAGAAGCAAAATGTAAGAAAAAGGAAGGAGGAGAGCAGATGTAAGATGGTATATGATTATGAAAGAGAATTGAAAAGAAAAAATTATGTTTTAGAAGGAAGTGAAAGAGTGAGGTAGAGAGGAAAAGCTGAAAGTGCAGATGGACAGATGTTGATAGAAGTGATGGTGATAAGTGGAAGATGGGTGGAGTATTTTAAATATTGAATGTGTAGGAGGATAGGGAGGGATTGATTGTGGCAGTGGGAAGAGGACTGGGATGGAAGAGGGAAATGAGAGATGAGGTACAAGGAGCTTTGAAAATGATGATACACTGGAATATTGTTTAACTTGTAGTTGAAAATGTCGGTTAAGGCTCATATGACATTTTGCCCCAGGTGTTTGAGGTGGATGTGTAAAATCTTGTCTGAACCCTCAGCTTTGTAGTCTTAATTTCTCTATTGCTCCTCCTTTGTCCTTACTATGGAAAGAGTGTATGACTTCTTTATCAGGTTTGATTTTATTAATCAAACCTGATAAAGAAGTCGCACACTCTTTCCATAGTAAGGATAAAGGAGATTTTTGTGATAAGACAGATATGTGAGAAAGCTATAAGAAAAGATAAGGCTGTATTTTGGGCTTTTATGGATCTGAAAAAGGCTTATGACAGGGTAGACATGAAGGCACTGTGGGAGGTATTGCAGTTGTTAAGAGCAGTCAAGAGTTTTTACGATAGTAGTAGAGCTTGTGTTAGGATTAGAAAATTAGAAATGAAAAGAGTAAGTGGTTTGAGGTAAAGGTGGGACTTTGTCAGGGGTGTTATGCCAACCTGGCTGCTCAATTTATACATGGATGGGGTGGTGCAAGAGGTGAATGCAAGGGTAGTGGGTCAGGGATTGGATATGGTTAAAGAAAATGGAGAAAAGTGGGAGATAAGCCAGTTGTTGTTTACTGATGACACTGTGCTTGTAGCAGGATCAGAGGAGGGATTGAGGAAGTTAGTGACAGAGTTTGGGAAGGTGTGCGAAAGTAGGAAGTTAAAGATAAATGTGGGTAAAAGTAAGGTGATGATATGTACAAGGGGAGAAAGTGTCAGCAGACTGGAAGTGAGTGTTAAATGAGAGAGACTGGAGGAAGTGGATGTTTTTAGATACTTGGGTGCGAATGTGGCAGGAAAGGGAGGAGTGGGGGTGGAGGTAAAATGTAGATTGAAAGAAGTGAGTAAATGCCTTAGTGGATTAAAAAGTGGAATGAGAAATAGACATTTGGGAATGGATGCTAAGAGGAGATTGTATGAAGGAGTGATTGTGCCAACAGCATTGTATGGGGCAGAAAAATGGAACACAAGAGAGGAAGAGAGGAATAGTTTGAATGTATTTACCCAGTATTACACGGGAAGGGAGCTATGCTTGTGGTGACCTGTCTTTGTATCTTTCAGCATCAAGTTTTTCTTAAAATCTTGAATTGTATTAGCACACACTGTTTCATTATCTAAGTTATTCCAGATATCCATTACTCTATATGGGAAGCTATTTTTTTTTTTTTTTTTTTTTTTTTTTTCTTCAGATCTTCTATAGTTATCCTTTTTGAGTTTCTTTTCATGACCTCTTGTTTTTCCATTGTCATTTTTTAGTAAATCATTCCTATCAAGGATTTCCATCCCTTTCATGATTCTAAATATAGTCAGTAGATCACCTCTTTCTCTTCTCTGCTCCAGTGTTGGTAGTTCCAATTTGGATAATCTTTGTTCGTATGTTAATTTGGAAAGAGCTGGTGCCAACTTTGTCGTTGCTCTCTGTATTCTTTCTAATTTCCTTATATTCTTTTTAGTACTGGGTGTCCATAGTGTCGCTGTGTATTCCAGTTTTGGTCTAATCAATGTAACTAATATTTTTTTAATCATTTCTTCATCCAAATAGTCAAATGCCACTTTCATTGACCTTAATAGGTTGAAGGTTTCTCCGACTATTTTGTTTATATGTTTATCTGGTGTCATATCTTTGCTGATTATTACTGCAAGGTCCCTTTCTGAGTGCACTTTTTTTATTTCTTCATCAATTTTATGCTACACTTCTTGATATTGAAGTTTACTTCCCACTTTTGAGTCCATTTCCAGATTTTGTCTAAGTCTGATTGTAATGAATAACAGTCCTCTGCTGTTCTTACTTTTTCAATATTTTTGCATCATCTGCGAAGAAATTCATATAACTTTAAACTCCGTCATCCATATCATTTATGTATATGGCAAACATGATTGGAGCCAGCACTGACCCTTGTGGAACACCACTTATCATTTTTTCCCATTTCGAGTATTTGTCTTTAATTACTACCCTCATTTCTCTCCCAGTCAGTCTTCCATCCATTCTAATAATTTACCTGCGATGCCACCTATTGATTCTAATTTTCTTATTAATTTCTTGTGTGGTACTTAGTCAAATGCCTTTTGTAGGTCTAGATGAAATGCCTGAGAAGTATGATAGGGGCTACTTGGCTGGATAGAGTGAGAAATGAGGTGAGGAGGAGAACAGGGTTGGAAAGGGAATAGATGGCATTGACAAAAGAGATCTTGTTAAAGATGGGAGGGATTTAAGAGGTCATGGGAGTAATTAAGACCACATGTCTAAGGGATGTGAAGAAATAGATTTCCATATAGATGTATAGATATATGGAATAGCTTAGAAGGTGATCTAGTCCAAGCTCAAACAACATATAAGTTCAAATCTAAATATGATAATTGGAAATCGAGGATATAGACTAAGTTGGAACTGTACATGAATTTGAGTCCAGGTATGTTAGAAAATTAGAGAGGAGATGGGACCCAACAAGCGTTGCTTCTGACCTGTATACTACAATTAAGTAAATACACACACACACATCTATCAACATTGGAACAGAGAAGATAAAGAGGTGATTTGTTGACCATTTACAGAATTATGAAAGGGATGGAAATTCTCGATAGAGACGACTTATTAAAATGGAACAGAAGAGAAACGAGGACACGTAAAGAAGCTAAAGAAGCTAAAGAAGGACAGTTACGGAAGAGACCTGAAAAAGAATAGCTTCCCACATAGAGTGATTGATGTCTGGAACAAACTAAACAGAGGAAGAGTGAGTGCCAAAACTATACATGATTTTATGAATAAACTGGTTGCAGAGAGATACAAAAATGGGTCACTACAAGCATAGTTCTTGTCCCGTAAAATACAACTAGGTAAATACATGCTCACAGTGAAGACACACAAATGGAAGAGAAATGGATGATTTTGGTGGAAATTTATAATGAAGATGGTAAATACATATGAAGACAGAAACAGGAAAAGGTGTATAATAAGTGCTGGTTTAACAGAACATGCAGTGAGGCAAAAGGTAGAAGAGATAAAGCCTGAAAAAGATGAAAAAACAAAACAAAACAAAAAAACAATAAATGGCAAATATACATTAACCAAAGAAATGAATGTGTAAAAGTGTGCAGAGAGGAAAAAAGAAACCACAAAAAAGACATCATAGAAAAATGTAAAGATCAACCTTAGCTATTCTATAGATATGTGAATGGTAAACTTAAAAATAAACAGGAAATGGTGAAACTTGTAATGGAAATATAGGGTACACAGAAGATTTAGGAATGGCTGAAGTCATGAACAATCGCTTCAAGTTGGTTGTCACTAGAGAAAAAGTACAGCATTGGGATGAAAGCAAAGTGTGATCCACCCCACGAGGGAAATAGAAATAACACAAAGAAATAATTGACCTTGATGTCAGGAAATCACACAGCCCAGATGGAATAGCAAATTGGATACTAAAAGAATGTAAAGAAGAATTATAGTTGAAATATATAGCATAATAAGTTGCTCATTCAAAGAAGGAAAAATACTAAATGACTGGGAAAGTAGTAGAAGAGGAGTGAGTATTCAGGGAATGGTTGCAAACTAGGATGAGAGAAAAATATGAGGTAAAAAGATAAAGGAAGCAAACAGGAGAGATGTAATGGGGGGTATGACAGAAGATTTTAAAAGTAATAAAAAGATATTTTGGAAGGAAATCAAGAGAGGAAGGGGGGTGAGTCAGGTAGAGAAGAAAAAGTAAAAGGCACAGATGGACAAATCTTAATAGAAGAAGCAGTAAGGGGAAGCTGGGTGGGGGTATTTTAGAGAGCTGTTGAATGTGGAGAGGAAGGGATTGTTGGTAGCAGTGGAAGGCAATAAGAAAATGACAGTGATGTGAGAGGAAAATTGAGAAATAAGAAAAGATGAGGTGTAAGTAGCTCTGAAAATTATGAGAACAGGTAAGGCATCTGGGTTAGATGGGTGTCAACCGTGTCATGCAGAGTGTCTGAAGAAGGGAGGTACAGTAATAGTGGTCTGGGTAGTGAAACTATTTAATGTATGTCTAAAGGAGGGTAGAGCTCCAGAGAACTGGAGGAGTACCTGTATAGTTCCCTGAATATTCACTTCTATTCTACAGCCATCTTTACTTAATCATCCCACCACTCACTACCCTTCCTTCCCTCCCATCCTCCTTGTTCCACATACCATCTTTGCACACCTTGTCACTTCCTCCTGGAAACATCCCTATTCCTCTTCCACACCTTCTATTCTATCCTTCACCACCTCTCACACTTCTCTCAGCTTCTCCTTGTACTCTTGGTCCTCTTCCTCCTTATTTAAGCAGTTTGCTCTAAGTACCTTCCTATCTTCTGCCCTTTTCCTCTTTCTCCACCTATCTTCAACTCTCAACAGACCCTCCCTCAAAAATTGATCTGATATTCCCCAATTCTCTCTCCTACAAATATAGACATCCAGAACTCTTCCTACTCTTATCTTGGATATCACTACATAGGCCATTAATGTCTTATCAAACACCCATCCACCATCCTCTCCCATATGTACTTATGCATGACCTTCTTCCTAAACACTTAAACTATCACCAACTTGCCAAACACATCTCCCATTAACTCTCCACTATGATTTTTACCTGGCACTCTACACTTCTCAGCAACTCCATATATTGGTTCATCCCCAACTCTAGCATTTAGGTCTCCCAATACCACTACATTGACATACCTCCCAAAATCCTCTATGCACTCATTTAAGTTTCCAAAAAACCTCCATTTCCTCTACACTCTTCACACTACCAGGCTCACATGTGCTTACAAATACCCACATCTCCCTTCACAGGAGAACACCTGCATTCACATTCACACCTGCATTCACATTAACCTTGAAGAAACCTCCTTCCACTCCACAGTATCACCTGCATTCACATTAACCTTGAAGAAACCTCCTTCCACTCCACAGTATCACCTGCATTCACATTAACCTTGAAGAAACCTCCTTCCACTCCACCATTCGCTTACCTATGTCCTCACTATTAGGGTCACCCTGTCCTTTCCTCATCCTCTCCTGACTCCCAACACCCTCTCCTGACTCCCAACACCCTCTCCACTACACTCCCAAACTCAAAATCACCCCTCACTTTCAATTTAGTTTCATGTAATGCCAACACATCCATCTTCCTTCTCACAAACATTCTGCCTATCTCTTCCCTTTTATCTGTACCACACTCATGTATATTAAAAAAACCAAACCTTAGGGTTCTGGTTGGAAAACTCCCAGACCTTTTATGCCTCGACTTCTCACAGGAATGTACCTATAGGTCTATAGAGTGTAGGATGCCTAGTCCCTCACTCTGTCCTGTTTCAGTCGCCTTTACAACCCAAGTGGGAAGACCCTGGCAGTATTTTTTTTACCTCTACTACTACAGGTGAAAGGCAAAAATGAAAATATATATTCAAAGAAGTGGTACAAAACAGCATTAAGAGTGGGTGTGACAGCATAATGAAGGGATAGTTGCAGTACAATAAAGTAGCAAAAATTCTCTATGGTTGGAGATTTCCTATAACAGGGGTGCCCCATATAGTCCCTAAAATATTAGCTGCATGTGCTTGAGCAGTATAAACTATGCAATAGCATGCAAACAATACTTCATGATGTATTCACAAAGGTGGAATAAGGAGACACCACAGAATTACAGACCAGTATCACTGACCAGCACAATAGTGAAATTATGTGAAAGATTTGTGAAAGACCATTTGACCAAATATCTTGAAAGAAAAGATGAATATTTTGACACAGTTTGGCTTCAAATCTGGAAGGTCATGTGTTTCGAACCATTTAAGGTTTTACTCAAGAGTGATTGGTGTGTTGCAAGAGAGAGAGAGGGGTGAGTGGACTGTACAATGACATAGAGAAGGCATTTGATAAAATACCTCACAGTTGACTTATGTGGAAATTGGAGCATGTTGGAGGACTGAGAGGCAAACTACTAGAATGGATGAAAGATTTTTTGAAGGAAAGATACATGAGGACAGTAGTAAAGGATAAGATGTCAAGATGGAGAGCAGTAATGAGCAGAGTTCCACAAGGTTCAGTGCTTGCACCAATAATGTTTATTGTCTATGTCAATGGCACGATGGAAGGAACAACAAGCTATGCTAATGTGTTTGCAGATGACACAAAAATCATGAGACAAGTGAAAAATGAGGATGGCAGACAAATAAAAAAAGATTTAGATACTATTTTTGCATGGAGCCAAAAATGGGAAATGGAGTTCAATACCAAGAAAATACAAAGTACTGGAAATGGGCAATAGTAACAAAAGACCATCATCAAACTATTCCTTGGGAAGTGGACCCATTATAAAAGGAAAAGAGGAGAAAGATATGGGAGTGTTGATAAAAGACAACCTGTCACCTAACGGATGTATCAACAGGATTGTGGGAGAGACAGGATATAAGCAAGATCAAGAGGATACAAAAGGGAGTGACCAAACTGGTCCCCAGCTTAGCAGATAAACCATATGAGGAAAGACTAATAGCACTGGGTCTGACAACTTTGAAAGATGGAAGAGAAAGAGATATGATATGATTACAGTATTCAGGTCACTAAAGGGGATTTCATTGACAGAAGAGATCTGATTAAAGATGGGAGGATTTTAAGAGGTCATGGGAGTAGTTAAGAAATAGCAAATGTCTAAAGTATGTGAAAGAATACAGTTTTCCATATAGATGCATAAATACTTAGAATGGCTTAAGAAGTGATATAGTCCAAGCTCAAATAATACAGGAGTTCAAATTTAAATATAATTGGAAATCAGTAAGTTGGAACTGTACATGAATTTGAGGCTAGGTATGATAAGAAATGAGTAGGATATGGGACCCAATGAGCATTGCTCCTTTCCTGTATACAATTAGGTAAATATACCTTCCGGGTCATCTTGACCCAACACTAACCCAACCCAGTGCTGTTGGGGATAATTATGTGCCATGGAGGCTTGCCCACCCAGTATGTAAATATGGCTTTGGGACAGATATATAAACTGTTCAGTTCTGAACCATCTGAATAAGGGACAAGAACTCACTAACCCTCTATCCTTCTCACTGTTAACACACACACACTACACCATTCATCCACAAAGAATTTGAATAAAAGGGAAAACAAATGAGTATTGGATAGGTAAGGGATGGGTGAAAGGTAGGTGCATGCCTTATAAGGGGAAAGGACCTTTTTGGTATATGTATAATTAGAAACTTTGGTGTAACTGCATTGAATTCTAAAGTATGAAGTTGATGTACCCTGATATGTTGGTAGTAGTTGATTTAGGTGACCCGTGTATCCTGTCCCCACTTATTTTACAATGATTATTGAATGCATGAGATTTATTTGTTTATTCATTGTGTTACTGATTGATATGTGAAAAGAAAAAAATACAAAGAATAAACTATTTTCGAATGCTCGACTGGCATTGCTTATGTGTAGATATCTTAAGCATACCAGATTATAGCATAGATATGTATAGAAAATGAAAATGATTTAAAGATTTTATTAGTAGTAAGGTTATTATTATGCATGGGTGGTTGTGTCAATGGGCCAAATGATTTTTCCAACTTTCAGTATCGAGACAAGACTGGAGGGACTTGCAATCCCAGGCTGGAGAAACTAATGAGAAAAGATCAGCAAGTCCAGCAGCTAGTAGGTTTCCCACGCACAACATGCTCCAGAGGCTTAAGATGAAATACTGGGAATCTTTGAATGCAGATGTCCCAGGCATTGAAATGGTTATAGCTGCTCTGGATGAAATTCTTTTGATGTGTCCAGGACCCCTAACTCCGCAGAAATATGCAGGTGTTGACAGCCATTTTGAACACAGGGAGTCATTTGTACTGAGTTTTTATACTCCTATTCTGGAAATAAGCATTGATAATTATGTTAGTATGGGGGTTCTGGCCACTGACAGTGGGTGCAAAAGCCTTTTTCTACAAGTTCTCCTGAATGGGCCTTTTATGGAAACTATAAACGTATTGTTGGCCAGCATTAAGGAGAAATCCAAGGATCAAGCAGTTCTCTGTGCACCACATCTAGAGAAACTTATGAAGCATGCATTTATTGATTTCCTCTTACAATGTTCCTCTGAAAGTTGCCAGAGTTACAAGATGTTTTATGAAGAAACATTTAGACAGTTAGTTTCTTTGCCTGAAAAGGTTGCTAACAAGCTTCAAAAGGAGAATCTGGATTGCTTTATACCTAAACACTTTTACACATTGTTATCATACAACATACTACATGCAATAGTCTTAATAAGTGATGGTATACGACATGAAGTTCCTTCATCCATAGAGCCTGTAGCACACTTACTAGGTTGCATGGTTAGACTTGGAGATGGGTTGACAGTGATGACCCCAGTAGTGAAATGGCTTGGAGAGTGGTGCTTAGGGGATCCAATTATTCAACGAGTCTCGAGGAAAATGTTCAAAAAACTTCCCCAAAGTGCAGCTGAAAGGATGCTAGGGGCTCTTTTCACTGTTGAGAGGTGCCCAAGGACATTGTTCAGCATTATTGGGGACTATGGTGTTCAAAATGATAAAGCAAAATATATATTGTGTCATAAATTTATCTTATCAAAGTTGTGGGAGTCTAATGATAGTATTATAGCCATCATTGGTTATATAAGCATTGCAGAAACTAGTCACAGTTTGTTGATTGAAACTTTCCTAAAATTACTTGACCATTGGAGTAATAAGAGTATTATGACCCATTCATCTTTTGATATCCACTTACAGGTCACAAAATGTATAATGGTTTGTTTAGCCAACCTCACTGATAAAGATGTGAGACAATGCAAACAAGAAGCTCTGACTACACTGATCCAAGGGGTGGCCAACCATATAGATAGCCCAGACCACCAACAAAAATTAGTAGGAATGGTGCTTGGAGAAAAATTAACAGAAGTTGTCCATGCCACTGGTCCACAATTAAAATTTGAATACAAAGAAACTAATATCACTAGAGATATAAAAGATATCATTTGTGGACAGAACAAATGTGAGAAAAAGCCAAACAAACTTAAATCATTTGAAGAGTTTATGAATGAAATGGAGCGCTATGTTTTACAAAACACTGAAATAGAAGTAGCTAACACTTGTAGTTTTGAAACTACAATGGTAAAAAAGTTGTCTGTTAAGATGGATACATCAGAATCAGAACTCAATAGGATTGAAGAAACCAAAGACCTAGATAGTGATGATGATGATGATTTAGTACCATATAGCATGGAAAATGATGGTACATTAAATGCAGTTAAGACACCATCATATCCACAAGAACTTTTAGATTATATAATGGAAGGAGAGTGTGATAAAGTAGAAGCAGCTCTAAAAGTTGCAGAAGGAGTAATCAGACAGAATATGCAAAATCAAGATAAAGAACTTGCTCTTGAAATTGCCAAAGTAGCTTTGCATTTGGATGACCAATTCAATACAGATGGTTTTTCAGTTAAACGTATCAATATTCTCACAGCTCTTGCAGCCTCATTCCCTGCAGAATGTGCTATCTATCTTAGCAATGAGTTTTATGAAAGAAATTACAGTTTAAAACAGAGAATTGACATTTTACATGTTTTCAGGTGTGTAGCAAATGAATTATCCAATATAAAGCCACTACCAGAAAATAAGGAAATGTGTAAAAAAGACTGCATAGTCAGGAATGATTTTAAGCAATATGCTGGATTTTTCTTTTTTCCCTTGATTCACCATGTAGGAGAGTCGAGAAATTACCTAGATTTATTTGGAAAGGATTTGTTTCTTTTATGTGACCTGTTAAAGACTCTTGGTACTATGATCAAGGCTGCAGGACAGTGTGAATTGACCACAAAGATGGTAGGTTGTTTACTTGAAGTAACATGGTACCTTAGACATCATGAAGAACCAAGTGTTAGGTGTGCTTGCCTGGAATCCATAAGCATGGGAATTGAAGCTGTGCCCAACTCTCTCTTGTTGTCTCTTATACCTGATGAACTGGTGGAGTTGAGGCAGTGGCTGACAGTAGTACTTAGCTCTGATGAAGACCGAATGTGCCATTTGCTTGCAGCAAAATTAGCCTTGCATGTTGACAGGTGTATGCAGTTACCAAAAATATTTTAGCCTGATTTATTAATGGTTGTACAAAGATTTTTCATATATAATAGATTTCTTCAACTGGAAAAATTAAGTATGTACTGTGTCAGGATTCATAGAAAATTATTTGTTTAGTACAAATTTCAGTACCAGTCTTTGCTTACTATTAAATGCTAAACATTTATCATGCTAAATTCATTAGATATGAATAAATTGAATGATATTGATACACACACACACACACACACACACACACACACACACACACACACACACACACACACACACACACACACACACACACACACACACACACATATGAAGAAATAGTGTGTGCAAACACAATACAACAATTTAAGAACAAACTTGATCTTGTGAGATACAAAAAAAAAACGGGTCACCACAAGCATAGCTCCCCTTCCCGTATAATACAACTAGGTAAATACGCATTCCTAGACCTACAAAAAGCTTTTGACAAAGTACCACACAAAAAACTATTAAGACTGGAAACCATAGGAGAGATACAAAGTAAACTACTGAAAGGTATGGAGGACTTCTTACATGGAAGAAAAATGAGAGTAGTGCTTAGAGATGAGAGTTCTACTTGGGAAGAGGTGATTAGTGGAGTTCCACAAGGATCAGTATTGGCTCCAATAATGTTTGCTATTTATATGAGTGACATGGATGAGGGTGTGGAGTGTTACATGAGCTTCTTTGCAGATGACACAAAACTGTGGAAGAAAGTGAGTATTGAAACGGATTGTGATTTGCTGCAAAGGTTTGGTAATGGAGAGAGATACAAGAGGACATGGGAAAAAACTGAAAAAGGACAGTTATAGAAGAGACCTGAGAGAACATCTTTCTCCACAGAGTGGTGGATGTATGGAACAAACTGGATGAAATGATAGTGTGTGCAAAAACTGTAAAGGAATTTAAGAACGATTTAGATATTGCAAGATACAGAGACGGGACACCACAAGTGTAGTTCCCCTTCCCATAAGATACAAGTAGGTAAACACAACTAGGTAAATAGACACACGCATGAATGATGAGGAAAGAGAAAAAATATTAATGAGCAAAGCTAAAAAGAGAGAAAAGAATGGAGACCAAGAAAATGAAGTTCTATTGGAAAGTGTTAGACATGAGAGTAAAAAAATGGCATATTCAAGGGAAAATGAAAGGAACAGAGAATGAGATGGTGAGAGTAGAAAATAAAAAATGGCTTCTACTAATACAGATAGATTAATCTCAGGATTAAATGAACTAAATTATTACCTGTCAGAAGAAAAACCAGACATAATTAGAATTGTGAGGACAAAGTGAAGGGGTCCACTATTACCAAACAGTGTTAGACATAGATTATATAATCACTGGCTTAGAAATAGAGAGGAGAAACAGGGTGGAGGAGTCATGTTCTTGGCTAAGAAGAACTTAATGTGCGAAAGTAACAAATGGAGAGAACGGGGTGGAGATAATCATAAGAGTTGAAGATAGTGACATGAAAAGTAGAAAGTTTGTGGTGATTTATGTGCCCCCAAAAATGGGGGTCTTGGGGAGAGAGATTATTCTAAGATGTTAGAAGATACGAGGCATTCATTAAATGAGATGTTGAAGAATGGAGGAAAAATGGTACTTATGGAAGATTTTAACTGGAAAGAAATCTGTTGGGATGAGATGATAGTGAAAGGTGGTGAGGATCTATGGAGAAATGTATTACTTGACATGACTATATATAGAATATACAATGACACAACAGGTAAAAGAAAACATTAGAATAATGAAGAATCATTGATACTAGATTTATTATTTACAAGACCTGAAATTGTGGATAAATTTGAAAACAAGACACCAATTGGAAAGTGACCACGTATTACTTGAGTTAGAACTAAAGGAGGAAACACGCATAGAAATGAGAAATACAGAAAAGTAAGACTGATGTATAGTAAAATGGACTTTGAGAAACTTAGGAATTTTTTTCTTAGAGTTGGAAAAAAATCTACAATGAAGAAACACGTGTGGAAGAAAAATGGATGATTTTGATTGAAATCTATAATGAAGAAGTAGTGGATAAACATGTCCCAAAGCAAAAACGGGAAAAGGTGTATAGTAAGTGCTGGTTTAACGGAAGGTATAGCGAAGCAAAAGATAGAAGAGATAAAGCTTGGAAAAGATGGAGAAAAAGACAAACTTAGAAAGTGGCAAAGATATATCAATAGAATTAATATGTAAAGAATAAACAGGGAGGAAAAAGGAACTATGAAAAAGACATAATAGAAAAATGTAAGGATCAGCCAAAACTATAGATGTGTGAACGATAAACTAAAAAACAAACAGGAAATAGCAAAACTACGCCATGAGGGAAATAATAGTAACACAAAAAGAAATAATGGACCAAATAATAAGTCTTTATCAGGAAATCACACAGCCCAGATGGAATTGTAAACTTGATATGAAAAGAATGTAAAGAACTAATACACAAAATATAGAACGTAATAAATTGCTTACTCAAAGAAGGAAAAATACCAGAAGACTGGAAAAAATGACAACATCGTACCATTATATAAAGAAACAAGGAAGATCCAACAAATTACAGACCAGTTTCCCTTACAAGCACAGTAGCCAAAATTTGTGAAAAGGTTATGAAAAGTAGATGGATAAAACATCTGGAAGAGAATATACTAAACCAGAGACAACTTGGATTTAAACAGGGAAGATCATGTGCCACAACTTTGATTTGTTTTTACTCAAGACTACTAGATATAATACAGGAAAGGGATGGATGGGCTGATTGTGCTTTCTTAGATGTACATAAAGCTTTTGACAAAGTACCACACAAAAAACTATAAGAAGAGTGGAAACCATAGGAGGGGTACAGGGATACTGAAATGGATGGATGACTTCTTGCATGGAAGAAAAATGAGAGTAGTGCTCAGAAATAAGAGTTCTTGTTTGGGAAGAGGTGATTAGTGGAGTTCCATTAGGATCAGTATTTGCTCCAATAGTGTTTGCTATTTATGTGAATGAGATGGATGAGGGTGTGGGATGTTACATGGGCTTCTTTGAAGAAAGTGAGTACTGAAACAAATTGTGATTCGCTGCCGAGAGATCCTAATAGAGGTTGGGAATGGAGTCGGAAGTAGAAAGGACTTCATCATTAACATATGCATTATGGAATTTGAAAAAAGTAAAAACAGGATATCAGGACAATATGAAATTAGTGCAAAGTAAGTAAAGAAAGTGGGATCTGAAAAAGACCTGGGAGTAATCATAAAGGACATGTCCCCTGATAAACAGATAAACAAAATTGTCAGCAAAACCTACAAGTTGCAAAGATCAGTAAAGGTGGCTCTTACTTGGATGAAGAAATGGTAAAGAAAATACTAGTCACACTGATAAGGCCAAAATTGGAGTATGCAGCAGCACTATGGTCACCTAGTACCAAAAACAGTATAAGGAAAATTGAGATAATCCAGAGAGCATCTATGAAGATGGCCCCAACACTTTCAAAACTGTCATATGAAGAGAGATTGTGAAAACTAGAACTGGAACAGAGAAGAGAAAGAGGTCACTGGTGGACTATCTGTAGAATCATAAAAGGTATGGAAGTCCTTGATAGAGAAGACTTACTTAATAGGGATAAGATAAATACAAGGGAACATGGAAGCACAAAAAGGATAGTTATAGAGGAGACCTGAAAAAGAACAGCTTTCCCCACAGAGTGGTGGATGTATGGAACAAACTAGACAACACAATAGTGTGTGCAAAAACCATACATGAATTTAAGAGCAATTTAGACACTAAGACAAAGAGGTGGGACACCATGACTATAGCTCCCCCTCCTGTAAAATACAACTAGGTAAATACGTATGCACTTACATATGACTCGATGGTGCAAGTGGTAGAGTTCCTGGCTGCTAATACGGCGGTCTGGGTTCGAATCCCGCCCAGGGCTGAAATAATTTCAGTATCGCTGCGGTGCAAGTCATTACTCCAATTCTCATGGGTGATTTGGGTGTGTGTGTGTGTGTGTGTAATGTCACAACATTACTCATAGATCGGTCATATATGAGCTCTAAGCTCTCTTCCAGGAGAGAAATAGCTGTTGATCATGAGTACAACATGTGATCCAAGACCAACTCTGGAACAAAGAAGGGAAAGAGGAGACCTACTAACTGTCTATAGAATTATGAAGGGAATGGAAATCTTAGATAAGAATGATTTATTGAAATGGGACAATGGAAAAACAAGAGGACATGAAAAGAATCTAAAAAACGATAATTACAGAAGATATCTGGGGTAAAAAAAAAAAAAAAATAGCTTCTCACACAGTGATAGATACTTGGAACAAATTAGACAAAGAAATGGTGTGTGCAAACACTATTCAAGATTTTAAGAAAAAACTCGATACTAAGAGATACAAAGACGGTCCCCACGAGCATAGCTCCCTTCCCGTATAATACAACTAGGTAAATACACACACAAACACAATCTTAAATATATTTCTAACAAGCTGTACCAAATAGAATCAACGTAATGTTATGATGTAAGATATTCATGTAGATACAAGTTTTAGTTTTTGTTTGAATAAACAGTTTGGGATTGATTACTGATTTCATTTAGACCTTAATTTTAGAACCAGAGAAAATATGGCTGAAAGCTGTCAGAATTAGTTAGAATTGGAAATTCTAGGGCAGCAAGATTATTCATTGTAGGCTTTTTGTTGCTCTTGTATGGACTTTTGTCTTTTCTTTTTCTTTAATTAGGCCACCAATCTTTAAAGGGGAAAGGGCCTTTGGTATATGTAATATGATAGAAAAATGTGATCTTTTTTCCATTAATGTAGCAATGCAGTCTAAGTTGTGTTATGTGATTGTATTTCAGGAATGGCAATGGGGTCTCTTGGAAGCAACAGCAATGCCAACATAGCCAACATTACCAACCCAGTAAGTAGAGATTTAGTTCTTCTCTTAACAGGAGATTATTATGAAATATCTTGATTTTGATTCCAGCATCATAAGTAACATTGTATTGTTTAGTGTGTGTAAATGGAATTATAAAGGTAAACTTTGACTAATGTTGGGGGCTGGTTGGTTTAGATCTTGGGGTGCCCAGGTATAAGGGCACTTACACTGCTGCTTGTCCTGTCAGTCCAAGCACATAAGGTAAAGGTGTAAACTTCACTTTTATTAACAAGGTCTTAGAAGAAAAAAGAAGTTTGTTGAATTTCAAGGTTGTGATACCTTGAAGGTCATAACATTGAAGATATTTTGAGAGGATTTTTCCTTGTACTCAGAATGAAAAGAATATTCATATGTACCATAAAGGGGTTGCTTGCTGGCCAAATAACTAAGAATGTCACTACTTGGGTGAGGTGGTCATGAACGGGAGCTATTTGAGGCTTTATTAAACAATAGGTGAGTTCATAATAAGGGCATACTACATTATCTTTCATGCTTCAAAAAGTCCTTCATAAGGAGGCATTGTCTGAGGCATTTAACACTTTTGTTGATAATCTGTCAAAGATAGGAAGCAGCCTCAGTGCACTCTATGAGCACCAGGGTCTCAGCAGACAATGTAGATTTCACCACTTGGCACAACTGCCTTGATTGCCAATAAATCAGGCATCTTCTTCCCTATCCTTGAGAAGTCACAAATTCTCCCTGGGAGCTACCATCAGATAGGTTCCCAAAGGAAGTGTCTGAGAAGCACTCAATTATTCAGTCCTCTATAGCTGACAGCTTTCTAAGTAGCAACCAAAAGTTGACAGACCTAGTACTTTTGGTCTTTCCTCCTATGGTTTATGTGCCAGGCTGGATACTAGTTTGGTTGTTGCCCCTTGTATTCTCTCAATCTTATATCCTTCACTCTGTGTGGGGACCATACTACTGATGCATATTCCAGTCTTGGATGTATCAGGGTTTCACTGATTTTTTTATCCTCCCTTCGTCCATATACTGTAGAGGAATGTCACTTTTATTTTCTTTAGTAGTTTGTATGTTTCTCCCACAGTCCTGCTGATCTGTCTGTCTGGTGACAGGTTGTCTTATATCAAGACTCCCAAGCCTTTCTCCTCTTTTGTGGTAGGTTCACTTCCCTAGGATAGTTTAAAGATGGTCCTATGCCACTATTGCCCATTTCCAGTACTTTGCAATTTTTTGGTATTGAACTTCATTTCCCATTCTTGGCTCCATGCAAAAAGAGTATCTACTAAGTATTTTAGCGGCTTTGACCCATCGTTTTTCGCTCATATTTCCGAAATAACCATTCACATCAGTATGATATATTAGCACAGCCTAATTCACACCCGGCCATAATTTTTGACGTTAGAGTGCATTTACAAGTGTATTTAATTACGGCGTTTACTCTTGATATTGTGTGTGTCGTAGCCGACACCCGTGAAGTAAATCGAACAGGTGAAGTCGTGACGTCATCACAAACTACCTCGTGTATCCCAACTTCACTTGTTCGATTTACTTCACGGGTGTCGGCTACGACACACACAATATCAAGAGTAAACACCGTAATTAAATACACTTGTGAATACACTATAACGTAAAAAATTATGGCCGGGTGTGAATTAGGCTGTGCTAATATACCATGCTGATGTGAATGATTATTTCGGAAATATGAGCGAAAAATGATGGGTCAAAGCCGCTGAAATACTTGGTAAATCTTTTTGCAATTTTGTACCATCCCCCTTGTTTTTCACTCGTCTCGTTATTTGTTCATCCTTTGCAAACATGCTTGTGTAGCTTGTTCCTTCTGTCATGTCATTGACATAGACAAGAAACATTATTGGTGCATGAGGTGGAATGAGGTGGAATGGGTTGGGGGATGGGGGGTGAGGTAGTATGTGTGAGAAAAATTTGATGCAGCCCGAAGGGATTTCTCCTCATCTTCTCCTTTTCTGCATGGGGGGACAGAGAGGGGGGATTGCCAATTTAATGAAGCGGCCTTGCTGTGGATGTGCTGTCTTGCGACACTGCCTCTGACCCAGGGCAGTGGACAAGGTGCAGGGATGACCCGTCATCCAGGAGGTGCCAAGATGTGAGGGAGGGTGGAGAGGGGTGGAGTGTATTTAGGGATTGAATGGGCGGGAGTGGTTTCTATGCCTTTTTCTTTTTAGCTACCTCCCTTGTAAGGGTATATGTATGTATCTTGATATCTTTTCCTTTACTACTGTCCTCGTGCATCTTTCCTTTAAAAAGTCTCATCCATTGTAGTAGTTCATCTCTCAGTCCTCCAACGTGCCCCAATTTCCACATAAGTCAACTGTGAGGTACTTTATCAAATGTCCAGTACAATGAAAAATGATGACTAAGGTATGAGGAGGGGCTTATATATTGTACAATAATGGCATATTTTTTTTTTTTTTTTTTTTTTTTGCATATTTATATCTGCATCTGGTGGAGGATACATGGTATTCATACTGAACTTTCCAGGATATAATGTTGTACATGATTATTTGGAAGACAAATCTTAATGTAATTGTTATCCTTTATTTATATTCATTTGAAGTACATAGGATATACATCTGGCACTGAAATTGAACTAAAATTTAGATATAAATTGTGAACTGTGAGTTTGGTTTGATTAACTCAATCTTCAGTTTTTCTATTGCTTCTCAGAGATAATGAAAGTGTTCTGAATGTCATAGTTCCATTGACATTGTTTCTTTTTTGGAAAAAAAGTAAGGAGGAACTGTTTTCTTTTCATAGTGACAGGTATATTTGAACAACTGATTTGTTTACATAAAGGTTAATTCATATTGCAGAAAGGGATGTGGTCAAACACAGGAGTTGACATCAATTTGGACAACTTAAGTTCAGGTGGATTGCGCAAAGCCCCACCACCCTCTATGAACCAGCTGCAAACCTCCACGCCAGCCTCCCCAGTCAACCCAGTTCATCAGCACATGCCAGGTATCATATACACTTGCAAAGTGGTTATAATTGTATATAGTGATATTGAAAATACTTGATAAAGATATGGATGGAAAAGAGGGAGAGATAGGGAAGATTTGGAGGGGGTGGAGGAGAATGACCAACAAATTATGTTGTAACATTTGTTCGACAGTCTAATTTCTCATCTTTTTCACAGCCGGGATGATAGGGCCTTCATCCATGATTGGGAATGTTGGAATATTGCCTGGAATGACTCCAGGCCATATGATGGCTCAACCAATTGTAGCCATGAATGGTACCACTGGAGGTGTGCCAATGATGACTTCTCCCATAATACCACCAGTGCGGCAGCCAAACAGCATAATGGGAGGCATGGTGACGATACAACAGCCCTTAGTACAAGGGCAGACCCAACCTATGTCGATGCCCACTAACTTGGGCTCGTAATGACCCTAGGCACTATTTTCAGGTGCCTGGTGTTGTGATGTGGCTTTGTGCTGGGCAGTGCCTCAACTCCTTATTGGGTCTCTGAGAACACGAGTCATTAGAAAAATTATCACAAAACTGTTACAGAAATCTTTCAGGGAGTAGACAATGTCATCATCTCAGTTGTTGAATAATTTCCCCAGAAAGTAATAATTGTGATATGGAGTGATAATACTGTGTGATTGTTTTATCATCCATGACTAGTGTTAGGTACTGCAGGTGAAAAGTTTATATTTCAAGTTATTATACATCCAATTGAAATAGAAATGCAATTTTATTGAAATTTGTATACCATTCCAAGTATTTTATCCTTATTAATAATAGAGTTTTATTTCTGAATCATTCTTTAGTCTTCATAAAGAAAAATCACTTGATTAACACATAGGGTTTGGTTCAACAGTGGTTTAGGTTTTCTAACTTTACAAATATCAGTTATCTCATCAGGCCCTGTGTTCTTCATTCTCGAGAAATAGAGAAAAAGTTCTCCCTTTTGTGTGTTTCTCTCATCACTTAATTCAGGATAATGCAATCAAAGAACTGAGGGTATGGATATTAAAGAAAATTTTCCTTTTTCTTTTTTCCTTTCCCTTTTCCTTTGTAGTGGTATTCTGTCTTTGTTATTGTTATATGAATCTATATTTCCTAGATTTATACTGTTCATGAAATATCATAGTTTTTATTGGTTTTATTTTCTAAGGAAATTTTGGATAGAAGAATATTTTAAGAAAAAGTATAAGTTTTGTAGCTTTTGTATATATGTATATCCTTCCAAGTAAAAGAATGTGATCTTTTCATATGACTTAAGAAATTGCACTGAGTTAAAACAGCCATTTGGTTGTTGATGCAAATGTATATAAAAAAACTGCCCTCTCATTTTCACCTGATCCATTGCAAAAGGAAGCTTGCTGGCCAAGGGGGCTAGGCATTGTTAGTTGTGGAGAAGGTCAAGGGATGGCAGTTTGAACCCTGCCACTGGTGAAGTTAAACCAAGGGCATGGTTCATTAAATTCCATGCTACAAAGTCCTCTGTAAGGGGCACTATTGTGGTCTTATGATAGTGGGGGAGTTTGTGACATTAAACCACATCATCATCATTGCATATACTTTCAGACATGACATTTAGGCTTTTATTGATCTCATGATTATATTTCTAGGATGGCACCTATTGTGTGAATTTGGTGTGGTTGAAATAATTTAAGTGGCAGAGAAGACATGCATTATGAATATTTTTATGAGATAGTACACCTAATTATAATATGGAATTGGAGGTTAGGATGTGAATCCCATATCAAGGTCTTGCAGCCTTCATCATGTCTCCAACATTAGAAGAAGGATGCCAGATCTCAAAATGAGATTCAAAAACAGGAAGGAAAATTGACTACTATCTCATCACCTCCAAGTGGGTAATACCATCTCTCATACTAGATATCTATCTAACAAGGGGTTCTTCCCTACACATGGGAGGTAACCAAGTCAAAGACACCCACTTTCACCCATTCCACTTCCATCCACCACACTTGTTTCCTTCTTATTTTAGCTCCTGGTGGATGAAGGAAAAATTAAGCTATTGCTATTTAGTGTTACCTATACCAAAGGCTTTTCACCCCCTTACAAGGGAGGTAGCCAAAAAACAAAGGCATACTCCACTCCAATTCACCCCCTTCCCTCCCTCTTGTCTTGGCTCCTCCTTGATGACGGGTCATCCCTGCATCTTGCCCACTGCCCTGGGTCAGAAGCAGTGTAGCAAGACACAGCACATCCACAGCAAGGCAGTTTCATTTAATCGGCGACCCTGCCCTTCTCTGTTCCCCTCATGCAGAAAAAGAGAAGACGGGAAGAAATCCCTTCAGGCTGCGTCAAATTATTATTCACACATACTCCCTCCCCCTCCTCCATCCCCCACCCACTCCCTTTCATGCATCACAGCATCATCCATTCACTCAATAGCTTAAATTTTCCTACTAACTCCCACAAGTCCTTTAACCCCTTCCATACGGTGCCGCACACGTAGGCGTCATGGACTTACATCTCAGTGGCAGCAGCCAATGCCAGCCGTACGACGTGTCGTAATAATACTCGCATCATAAAATATAGTCACCGCTTATATCGATCGTTCTCTCTTCACCCGTGAATTTTGATAACCATAGAAAATGTGATTACAAAAGAATTAGAAAGAATGTCATTATGGAGGGGCGACTACAATAAATATAATCAAGACGCCGATATGGCAGCCTCGCGAATACACTCGCTCCCCATGACGCCTACGTGTGCGGCACCGTATGGAAGGGGTTAATGATGGTGCATAATGGTGGGGGCAGAAGATGATGATCTTTGGAATCCCCGTCACAACTTGGATGGTATGTGGTGAAGGCCCATTGAGTCGTCCAGTCTGAGGATGGGAAATAGCACAGTTTGGCAACAACCTACATACTGAGCAACCCTATTCAGGCATATCCTTCCATTCACCAAACGAAGTTGTGGAACTGCCCCCAGCATGATCACCTATAGTGTACTGTAGTATGAATAATGATGATAACAATAATAACAAAACAACAACAACAACAGGAAGGAGGGAACAACAACTCTCCCAAAACCAAAATCCATCTGTTGCATTCATGTCCTGTCCCACAACTACTACCCAGTGAGTGAAACGGAGACCTGACCCTAAACTTAAGAACAATCTACAGTGGTAACACAAGAATAGTAACCTACCCTCTCCACTGAGGTTAATACTTGCTGCCCTTGGCATTATCAACAGACCCAAGCACCACAATCAGTAACAGTCATGTTGTTCCTTAGTGAGATGGGACTACTTGACCGGACAGTCTAGGGAATGATAACAATAACAACTACAACCATGATCTCGCAAGAGGAGTCAAGGTTCATTTCCCAGGTATCCAGTACCTATCAAGAATTGTATTTTGAGATCCTGTAACCTTTCACCTCTTCCTAATAAGAAGAGGATAGTAGGATCCTGAAGCGAAACTCTGATACTGGACACCTGGAAAAGGAGGACCAACATTGCCTTACTACCTTCAAGTGATGCTCCTAGAGATCTGCTCCCCTGTAGGAGATGCCAAGAGTGAAGGTAGTGACCGAGACTGACAATATATTCAGTCACTTTCTCTTCACTGGTGGCATAATTGGAAGTGTACTGGTCCCGCATTTGCTTTGTTTTGGGTTCAAATCCCACACTTTTCTCGGATTCCTAGCAGTGACCTGCCCCAACAGTCCAAGTATATGAGGCAAAGGAGACAGCTTAGGCCACAGCTATGTGCCTCATAGTATAGGCTCCTCAACTTCATTTTCTCTCCCACTATCCAACAACGACTTAATTTTTCTTCCAACTTACAACCATCAGTCCTCTGGCAATGGTGTGTGACAGTTGTGGTGGTAGATGGTGACCTTTGGAACCCCTTAGTTACAGTCCACATACAGTGAGACCTCTCATTAACGGATGTTAATTAGCTGTGTTTATGGTGTTTTCGCTGTGTTTTCGTTGTTTTTGGTGCTGCTGTTTAGTGCGTGCAATCACTATGCCACCCAAAAACCACTCCAAAACACCGAAAACACAGCGAAAACACAGCTAATTAACGTCCGTTAATGAGAGGTCTCACTGTAGTAGGCAGTGTAGGCTCACTTGTTGCCCTTTGTAAAATGGGGAGTAGCACAGTTCACCTACAGCTTACACTCCTGAGCAGCCTTATTATTGGAACTGCCCTGTTTGCCCCACATGGGGATGGCACTAGAAAAGGTGCCCTAAACATGGATTCACACCTAACTAGGCTGGGGGGCTGCTCCTGACATGGTCACTCATGATGTGGCAAAAATACTAACAATAACAACAAAACAACAGTGAGAGAGCAACAGCCCTCCCGAAACCAAAGTGCCTGTTGCAGTCCCTGCCCTGTAACACCTCCCAGTGAGTAAAGTAATGAGGGTTGCCCCCCAACTCAAGAACAATCTACAATAGTAATACCAGAGCAACCACTTACCCTCTCCACAGTGGGTAATACCCACTGGCATTGACATTATCAGCAGACCCAAGTACCACAGTCGGTAAATACAACCATGGTCCCACAAAGATATTGTATTCCTGAGCCAGTTCTACTAACCAACTTGACCCATACATACATACATACATATACCAAGGCTTTTTCCCCCTTCCAAGGGAGGTAGCCAAAAAGGGAAAGGCATAAAAACACTCCCACCCATTTCATCCCTAAATACACTCCACACCCCTCCCACCCTTCCTCTCATCTGAGCACCTCCTGGATGACGGGTCATCCCTGCACCCTGCCCACCGCCCTGGGTCAGAAGCAGTGTCGCAAGACACAGTACATCCACAGCAAGGCCGCTTCATTTAATCGGCGACCCCCCCTCTCCGTCCCCCTTTGCATATAAGGAGAGGACGGGGAGAAATCCCTTCGGGCTGCGTCAAAATTTACTCACACATACTACCCCACCCCCCACCCCCCCGCCCATCCTCCTCATGCAGTCACAACATCATCCATATACAACCATTCTCCACTCACCTCTGTCTTCCGTCCTCTCCCTTCCTTCCTCAACAGACATTCCTCTCTTCCCCAAAGCCCCCTTCACCCCATCCATCCACCTCATCCTAGGACGTCCCCTCATGTTCACTCCCTCCACATCTGCCCATACCTTGACCCATACCAAGATATAATGGACTGGGATTAGGACTACCCAAGCTTCTTGGTCCTGAAATTGAACAACAATGATTCTATAACAAAGAAATGTTCCATTAGAATTTATGATGAATTTGAAGACCAATGCAGAACTCCCTTTGATATGTGGCCCCAAGGAGACCCCCTAACATTAGAACTAGAATCAAGAGCACAATATGACAATGTCATAGTCAATAACTGTGATGGGTGTCCTAGTTCAAACAACACTATAAAGAAATTTTAACATCAATGTGGGAATAGTTCATATTCCACTTCAGTGTTATCTCACAGAAGAAATAATGGAAAGAATACATAGGTGATCAAATATAATAAAAGTATGCAAAATTCAGAAAACCATAAATGCTTAAAAAATCATACACAAATGCTGAAAATAACCTTCAATCAATCATACCTTACAACCTATCTTAATGTCAGTTATTTAAAGATATGAAGAAGATAAATACTATCCATGCCCATGTCCTCAGTTCAACTGCTGTCAACTTTGGCACACCAGACAACAATGTCACGTGCTAGAAGGTGTATGCATATATTACTGAGTCCCCAAACATGGTACTCTGTGCTCAAATCCAGCCAAATGCATAAATTGCAAGCAAGACCACCCTGCATCATCCCCAGGTTGTGGAGTATAACATTATGAAAAGCAAGTCCTCGGTGTCTAGAGACGAACACATCAATCCCAGAGAAACTTGAAAATGAGTACAATCTAGGATGATCAGACCAGAGGTCACATACGAAGAAGCATTAGTTCATCAGATAAACCCCCAATTAATAGGGCCATTCAAACTACTATGCCAAGAATATAAGAATAGTGCAAGAATCCCTATGTACAAACCACTACATCCCCATCAACAGTGTCGTTAGAACCTGCAGCCCAAATATACGTCCCACACGCATTTGAAGCAAACGAACCTCAATTATAACCTCCAGTATCCTGCCCACCAAAACCCTCAACCACAAACCTATTCAGCACCTTATCCTACCCACCCAAACAGCTAGTTATTTCACTCAGTGAAAAGAGGACAAGATCATTCTTTTCCCCACCTTCAACAGTCCACTAGGACTCTATCCACAAATCTTCATCCCTTCCCCTTATCCACCCCAAGACTTACAATCCTTCCACTCTAAGAAAAGATCCAGCTCTTCGAGAGAAGCCAGAGAAGACATAATGGAGGACATCAACCATACCAAGATTGAAGAGAGGTGAAATGATTTCAGTATTCAGGTTGCTAAAGGGGATAGACTACATTGGTAGAAGAAATCACTTGATTAGAGATAGGAACCCTTCAAGAAGTTGTGAGAACAAAATGAGAAAGACTGTCTAAAGGATGGGAAAAAATAGTTTTCCATACAAAGGCATAAGCGGAAAAACCACCAAGGAAAATGATAAACTGATGACCAAGTGCTTTCGTCTATTCAGACATCCTCAGGGTACATGTACCCTGAAGATGTCTGAATAGACGAAAGCGCTTGGTCATCAGCTTATCTTTTTCCTTGGTGGTTTTTCCACATATTTAGAATCATGAGTTTATGTGATTTCTCATGCACAGAGGCATAAATACTTAGCTCAAGCTGGAACAATACAGGAATTCAAATTCAAGTATGACAGTTGGAAAATAAAGATAGGAGACAAAATTGGAATCATACATAAGTTTGGAGCAAGGTATGATAAATTGGAAAATAAGACAGGAACCTGCAAGTATTGCTTTTTCTCTATACTACAATTAAGTAAATACCAGTAAGTTACCCACCCCCAGAAAAGCCAACAAGCTATTCCCCATATCAGAAACAAAGATGGATTTCCCCTATCCATTATATCCACCTCGGGTTTAACATTATACATACAATTTGAAATCCATTCCATCCCAGTACTTACCCTACACACTAGTATGAAACCATAGAAAACTTAGGAAAACTGAAAATCATAAGAGGGGTACAAGGTAAACTACTGGAATGGATGGAGCATTTCCTGCATGGAAGAAAAACGAGAGTAGTGCTCAGAGATAAAGGTTCTACTTGGGAAGAGGTGATAAGTGGAGTTCCACAGGGATCGGTACTGGCTCCAATAATGTCTTGTTTTATGTGAATGACATTGGTGAGGGTGTGGACAGTTACATGAACTTCCGTGCTGATGACGTAAAATTGAGAAAAGTGAGCATTGAAAGGGACAGTCGCTGCAGAGAGATCTGAACAAAATTTGGGAGTTAGAAGTGGGAAGTGGACTTAAACATCAAGAAATGTTCAGTGGAATTTGGAAAAAGTAAAAACAGGTTATCAGGACAGTATAAAATTGATGAAAAGGAAATAAAGTGTGATTTGAAAAAGACCTGGGAGTAATCATCACAAAAGACATGTCCCTTGATAAACAGATAAAAGAAAATTGCTGGAGAAACTTACAACTTGCTGAAATCAATGAAAGTGGCATTTACTTATTTGGATGAAGAGACCTGAGAAAGAACAACTTTCCCCACAAAATGGATGTATGGAACAAACTGTGTGCAAAAACCATAAAGAAATTTAAGAACAATTTAGATACTGTGAGATACAGAGATGGGACACCACTATCATGAGTCCCCTTCCTGTAAGATGCAACTAGGTAAATATGTAACCCTCCTAGATCTCCCAATGCTCCCACCAAACCCAACTGGAATGAATAAATGCATATCCAGTTCCAACCAACACCTAGCACTGATTATACACCCCATCTCCCCCACAGATTCCTACAGAAAACAGGACTGTTGGAGTGTTCATTGTTGTCATTTGGCTGAGGGCAGCCATATTGGATTTTTGTGGTTCAGTGAACAGACATGAGGTGGCAGTTTTGTTGAGCTACTATGTGGAGTGGTGGGTCCACAGTATAAAGGAAGTGGTGAATAGAGCAAGTTTGGTCTATCAAGGACAATAATACAAAATCATAAATACCCTTGACTAAAACTATATACCAAAAGACTTCCTCCTCTCAAGGGAGGTAGCCAGCCAAGGCACCCAGCCCTATCCATCGATGATATTCCTATTATCTTAGCTCCTTGTGGATGAAGGGTCATCTGAGTTCCCTGCCCACTACCCAGGTCACAAGCAAGGCAACAAAACACATCACATTCACAGCAGGGACAGCCGCCTCATTTACACAGCAACCTAACAAACTACATTCTGGCAGGCAATCTGAATGCACATTATCCAAACTGGCTTAACACACAACAGATCAAAGAGGACACAAAATACTTAAACAACTTTCCAATCTAAACATAATTCCAATAACATAATTAACTAGACAACCTCTCAAACACAATCACAACCAACATCCTCTGATATAACAATAAATTTACCCTCCTTAAAAACACAAATAGCATGGGAAACCAATCATTATCTTTCATCTTATCACTTCTCATGAAAGTTTACCATAAGACTGGAAGAAAAAATACAACCTACACTTATGAGAACATTTATCAACAACTTAAAAGCAAAATGTTAAAGAGGAATATATTGAAATAGACCAGTCCCCATCCTTGGATAAAGTTGTAATCAAAATGGTAAAAATTTTCCAGAAAAGTAGAATACCTATTCCCACAAGTTACAGAAAAAAATTCAACCCCAACTACACCGGAGAAAAAGGAATAGTTTGAAAAAATAAACAGCTGTTAGAACAAAAAGAGAGCACTTAAAGCAAGTAATTAGAAACAGTAATCTAATAAACTGAGAGAAAACTAGAAAAAACTAACCAACAAAATAAGGTGGAAAAACTGATAATGGCAAAATGTAGAGCTGTAAAAACCATAACTCAAATTTAAAAACCCCCACACACAAAATGGTTGTTGCAACTCAGGGTGAAATAGCAGCACCAAGGCAGCACTGCAATATCTTCAACAGTCATTTCTCCAAAACTAACTTCAAGCCCACAGCACCAGAAAATAGGAAAGAGGTCACCCTCCACTTGCACCAGAAAAAAATATAGAAAGTGCCATAAAGAATTGAAAAAAAATGCCAAAGCATTGAACACTTTGGCCAAACAACTATAAGAGTTTTAACTGAAATTTCCAACCTCAGGTTACACAAAATTTCAAACTGGATAAGAGCTTGCATAATCCCTAACTAGAAACAAAAAATCCCCCTCAAAGTCCTGCATCATACAAACCAATCTCGCTTCTATCCACAACACCATTAAACAACCTCGTTAACCAATCCACTATAACTATTCCTCTCTTTGTCAGATGCTTTACCTGACACCCATCTACACCAAATGCCTTACCAGCTTTCATGATAATTAATCCTTGTATTTTAGCTTTACCCATGTCCCTGTAATTTTCTTCTACCATCAGTCATTTTCCTTTCTCCTCCAACTGCCACAGTTGACCCCTCCCTAACCTCCACATTCAACAACTCTGAAATACTCTACCCATTTTCTCCTTAGTGACTTCTATTCCATTAGCATCTGTCCATCTGCACCTTTTACTTTTTTACTCTCTACCTGACTCACCCCCTCACTTTTTTCACTTCATTCCAAAACATCTTTTTATTCTTTTCAAGATTTTCTGTCATACTCCTACCCTATTTTACATTCGTTTTCCTCTTTGCATCTTTCACCATATGTTTTGCTTCTTGTATCTGTCATGTGCTTCCTGAGTCCTACCTTGTAACCAATCCACATATGTTCATATTTTCTCTTCTACCAGTGTCATCTCTTAATCCTACCTTTCATTACCCTTCTATTCCCTCCTCATCCTGTATACCATGGTTGCACAGTCAATTTTTTCTCAAAACATACCATTCCTCTAATCCAGTGGTTCTTAACCTGGGGTACCTGTACCCCCAAGGGGTACGAAACCTTGAACCTGGGGGTACGAGACATGATAGCCAGTGCAATGGTACTATATATTTACAATGAGAAACCAAAGTAAGGTTTGTATCACTATCCTTTTCATATGTTTGCATTGTATTTGTATTGGATGGGGGTACGAGAATTTTTTCTGAAATATCAAGGGGTACGGGCACTGAAAAAGGTTAAGAACCACTGCTCTAATCCTACCTCCCCTTTCTCCCTCACCACCTCCCATACCTCTTTCAGCTTCTGGTATCCCCTCTTTTTTTCTTCTCATTCAAAATGTTTACTCCAAGCATCTCTCTACCTTCCACTCTTTTCCTCCTCTACTATTTCTCCAATCTCAATTTTCCTTCTATCAAAAATGAGCTGGCCTCCCATTCTTTGAAAACATGAGCATCCAAAACTCTTCCTATCCTTCCTTTTGATATCACTACATAATCCATTAATACCCTGTCCACTAACAGTCCATCCACCATCCACTCCCACATAAACTTATGCTTGGCTCTCTTCTTAAACACTGTGTCTGCTATCAGCAACTTCCTTTCTAAACACATCTCCACCATCATCTCTCCACTATGATTTATATATGACAATTCAAACTTCCCAAACTTCTCCATCTATTGGCTCATCACCAACTCTAGCATTAAGATACCCTAACACTATTACATTTACATTCCTTCCAAAACTCTACAACACACACTTAAATAAATCTGTTCAAAAAGCCTTCCTTCCCTCTCCACTTTTCTTAATATCAGATCCATATACACTCACAAAAACCCATGTCTCCTGTCCCAGTATTAACTTCACCCAGATTGACCTTTAAGACACTTCCACTCCACCACACACTTAGCTATCTCATCACTTACCAGCAGAGCCACTCTTTCCCACCTTTACCCCCTTTTCATTCCTGACACTCCCCACCACACTCCCAAACTCAAAATGGCCTCTCCCTTTCAATTTAGTTTCACTTAATGCTAAAACATCCATCTTCCTTCTCATAAACACACTACCAATCTACCAATACCAATACTGTTATCAATATTACCAATACCAACTACCAATACCTTACTTCTAACCCTTTTACTCTCATCTGTGCTACAACCATGCACATTTAATGACCCAAATCTTAGGGTTCTAGTTGGGGTTCTCCCATACCCTATCATACCTTGACTTCTCATAGGATGAACATACAGAGAGCAGGATACCTAGTCCCATTACTCCTCACTTTGCTGCCTTTATAACTTGCATAGGAATAACAGTAGCAGAATTCTTTCCTCCTCCTTCCACAGGCAACACAGGGGAAAAGATATATTCAAAATAAGTGGTAAAGGACAATTTCAAGGGAATAATATAAAAGTAGCATTATTTCTTTAGGAGTAGAGATTTTACTCTAACATAAATGATGTATTGATCTAGTCCATAGAGGTGCCCCAAAACAGTACCAAAAGCAATTACTGCATACTACTATGTAAGTACTGCATGATGAAGTGCAATCCGTACCCTAGTATGGAGGAAGAAGTCCCAAACATGCACTCCCACTCCTCGCTTAACGACCTACTCGGTTAACGACAACTCGGAGTAACGACGGGCTTTATGACAGACCAATATTCGTTTAACGTAAATCTCCCGAAGTTACGACGTCGTGTACGATAATCAAGTTGGCTGAGGCAAATTTGTATGATGTTATAAATGAACTTGTACGGTAGATATTACCTGTGAGGTAAAGTGTTCTGAAGCTTAGGTCTACATTACCATCCTGCAAGCTGCAAAAACTACCTGGGGTACAGTATATACCGGTAGTGGTAAATTTTTAGTTTCGACCATGGGCGCAATATAGCAATAGAAAATTAATTATTAATTTTGTAAATTATAACGTATCAGCGTAATATGCAATTTTGTGAGCGGAAATAAATAAAAAATGCTAAAACAGATCTCGTAAGTAACGAAGTCATGTCGGACGAATGGTACACCATGTTTGTTATGATAGATGCCGATGTCGAAGTAATGAAAGGATGATAAATTCGTCTAACCTAAACTAAACTAACCTAACCTGTGTTTAATAAATAATTACCTGCAAATTAAATGTCATCCGGCTCGTCCTCGTTGTCGTCGTCGTGAGAGACATTGGCAGACGACAAGATGGCGTCCCAATCCTATGCTACCGACTTCGTTCATTAGCATATTTTCTTGTAGCAAGGTATTTTTTACTTTCATTTCCACCCACAAAATTGCATATTACGTTGATACATTTTAATTTACAAAATTAGTAATTAATTTTCTATTGCTATATTGCGCCCATGGTCGAAACTGAAAAAATACCCCGGTATTCAATATGGAATGTCAGCATACGCGGATTTGGTCATATACGGTAATTTCAGGAACCTAACCGCCGTAAATAAACAAATAAAGCTTTAATGTACTGTATAAAAGAGGGAAAATACACGAAAATAAAGATGCATGTATTGCTGGACATTGTACATACAGTACATGTACGTATATGTATACACTTTCGCTTAACGACTAATTCGGTTAACGACGGCGCGTTGGTCCCAATTGTCGTCGATAAACGAGGAGTGGTTGTACTTTCCAAAAAGATGATTGGAACAGACATTCATAACAACAAGGGAGGTAGCCAAAAAGAAAAAGGCATAAAACCATTCCCACCCATTCCATCCCTAAATACACTCCACCCCCCTCCACCCTCCCTCCCATCTCAGTACCTCCCGGATGACAGGTCATCCCTGCACCTTGTCCACTGCCCTTTATTTATAGTAGTAAGACAAACAAAAAATCTCAGGAACAAAAAGGCTATACAGTGGAGTCTCTAAGTATGCAATATTGATGGACCCTTACTGTTCTATCTCTAAATGAGTGTTCTCCCAACTCCAGAACCAGAGCTAAACACCAAGGTTCTCTCATATGCAGATGACCTGACACTAATAGCCCAGCACAGTAAATACAAAATATTAGTAAAGAACAATGGAACAAACATTTGCTTGAAAATAACAAAGTGGAAGCTTCACTCCAGAGGGGCATGGCAGTGGTGATCTTGGACAAGTGCCGATCAGCTGTGGTGCAAGTTACTCCAATTGATGGGTATATCATTGTGATGAGGATGAGCCACACCCTTGGTTTAATTTCTCTAGTTGCTTTACATGCTCCTAATGAGGTGAATACTCTTGAGGAAGAGATGTTCTATGCCAGGCTCAAATCTGTCACACATTGGTGTCCTTGGCAGGATGTTCTCTCTGTCGTGGGCAACTTTAATGTGGTGTCAGGTGTGAAGAGGGAAGGATGCAAGACATGAGTAGGTCCCCATGGCTTGAGTCAGGAAAGCCAACAGTTCACTTCTCTTGGACTTTGCAAGATCTAGGAGTGAGAATTGTGGGATCCTGGTTCCAGAGAACAGATATACACCACTTGACTTGTATTTTTTATGCTGGTGGTGTATTCAAGGAGGATGATCACATCTTGGTCAACACATGGTGGAGGATACTAAGACACTGCAGGTTGGGCCAAGTATTTTGAGCAGTTGTACATGGGACAGCTTCGTGCTGTGGATGCACAGCCTCTGGTGCCTGACCCAATCACCAGCGAGGCAACCTCCTCCCTTGAGGAGGTAAGGAGTGTGGTTGTTTGCTTGATGGGTGGGAGGGCACCAGGGGTCTGCAGTGTTAGCATGGGGGTGTTCAAAGGTGGGTGAGGGGGAGGCCATGATCCATAGGTTGCATTCTGTGGTTACTGCTGTTTACCAGTTTGGTGCCATTCTTACTGACTGGAAAAGGTACTTAGTCTTCCCTATCTGGAAAGGAAAAGGGGATCAGCAGGATTGGAATAGCTACTGTGGAGTTGTATTGCTCAGCGTGTCAGGCAAAGTGTTTGTCCACCTGCTCCTGTCACGTTGGGACCACCTGTTGAAGGCTCAGAAATCTTAACAGTTCAGGTTCACGCCCAAGATGTCTAACACAGATCAGACCCTGGCACTACAGGTCCTCATGGAACACCAGTGCGAGTTTCAGCATGGGTTGCTTGCAGCTTACATTGATCTCAAGAAGGCGTTCAATTTAGTGCACTGAAAGACACTATAATGACTCCTGATATTGCATTGTATTCCCACTGGGATTGCAGATCTTATTGCAGTGCAGGGCTATATTTAGATACTGAGAGTCTTGCCTAATGTGGTGGGGGGATATTTAACTTCTTCCTGGTCTACTTGGGGGGTCAGGCAGGACTGTGTCCTTGCTCTCACACTTTTCATTAATTGTGTAGACTGGATAATGGCCCGAGTGGTAGACTGTAGCTCCTGTAGGGCATCAGTCAGCAATTTCAATCTCTTACCTTGATTTTGCAGATGATTTAGCCATCCTTGCAGAGACTTGAAGTCCTGGTAGGAGCTCTCAAACTATTTCATGAGGAGTCTGAGCCACTGGGTCTTTTGGATCAAGACTAAAATCTAGAAATTTGGCAGCTTATTGGATGACACAGTTGAGTCTGTGCAGGTGTGTGGTGTGGACATCGAGGTTTCAGATAGATTTACATACCTTTGTAGTGAGATTCATAACAATGGAGATTCAATTGGGGAGGTGCATCATTGCCTTAGGCTGTTCTATGGTGCTATGAACTCAGTGACAGCATTTGGTGTTGTCTATATCTGAGGAGAAGTCTAAGTCTTCAAGACTAGTGATCCCTGCCTGTCTTATTGTGTGGCAGTGAGACATGGACATTGAATAGAGATCTGAGGAAGCGACTGAATGCTTTTGGTATCAAGTCACTACACAGAATCATGAGGGTATACCTGGTAAGACAATGTGTTTAACCAGCAACTGCTCTGTGAGGCTGATGTGGGAGCTGTTACCTGCCAGATATTAAAATGCCAACTCCAGCTATGCAGGCACATGTCCTACCTCCCTGAAGATGATCCTGCTTACGGGGTGGTCTCAGCTGAGATCAACCTTGACTAGATGAGACCCAGGGGAAGGCCACAGAACTTGTGGTTGGGGCAAATTGATTGAGCATGTCAGAAGCTGTTTGGGGTGGGAAGGGTGACTGCTTGGAGCTGGGTTCATAGGGACCCTGAGCACTGAAGACAAAGGGTCAATGGGGTAATGCACTGTCACAGCGTCTGCTCCCACTGATGGTCACACTACACAACCATGAATAGAAAAAACACCTTGTAATTAGAGTAAATAGCAAAATCATTCCACCGGAAAAGAATCCTAGAATTCTAGGCCTTACATTTGATACTTGCATGGTTTTCATTCCACATATCAAAGACCCAACAACAAAAATAAACATGAAAACAAACCTTGAATCCATTGCAAGAACTGATTTTAGACAACAAAAAGAAACTCAAATAGCTGTCTACAAACAATTCAAAAGAACCACAGCATGGTTCCCAACAGTCAGCAAGATAGTACAAACAATTCAAGTTTTACGGAATGGATCACTTAGAGCCATGATATGATACACAAAAACTACCCAAACTGGACACCTGCATAAAGAAACTAAAATACTCCCAATAGAGCACCACATGAAAAGGACATGATTACAATTGTATGACAAAACTAAATGCCACACACCCTTCACACAACATTTCACAAGTACCACCAACAGAATGCAATAAAAAATACACCTGCTGACGGAGAGGGGGGGGTCGCCGATTTGATGAAGCGGCCTTGCTGTGGATGTGCTGTGTCTTGCGACACTGCTTCTGACCCAGGGCAGTGGACAAGGTGCAGGGATGACCCGTCATCCAGGACGTGCTCAGATAAGAGGGAGGGTGGAGGGGTGTGGAGTGTATTCAGGGATGGAATGGGTGGAAATGATTTTATGCCTTTCCCTTTTTGGCTACCTCCCTTGTAAGGGGGAAGAAGCTTTGGTATATGTATGTATGTATGCTTACTACTCAAACATTTATAATAACCTGCCACTTAAACCACACAAAACATCCACACAAAGACATACGTACACACTTGGATCATAAAACAAGCCTTTGAAGATGGGCCAAACTCAATACTTGAACAGGAACACCCAGACATCAGCTCCACAGAAAATATCCTCCCACACCTGATAAGAACCACATTGGCATGACTTCACTCAGGACACCATCCACCATTAGAACAGTAGGTTACCTACACAGAATAGGCATGACCACATATTGAAACTACTCCAGATGTAACCACCACACAGAGGACAGAACACTTTGTACTACAGTGCCCCACACTAACAATCCCTAGACAACAATGCAATATATCTTCCCAGAGTGACTTATGGTCCTGCCTGGAGGCTGTAGCCAGTTATCTGAAGGCAGCAGATTTTCTGCAAGAGAGACCAATAGCAATAAATTGACTGATTCGAACCTTCATGACTATATTATTTAAAATATGAAATAGAGAATCCATGCACATGTTGTTTCAGCCGAAAGTGCTTTGGACACACTAGACAATGATGTTACTGCCTAGAAAGTGCATATGTACTGATGTAGTTGCACAAATCTCCAGCTATAATGCACTTGCATATAATTTTTATGAGCGATCAACATATCTTTCAGAAGTGTTGTAAACAAAGTTGTCAGTGTAACTGCCATTAGAATTTCAACAATTAAATAACCTATAACCTCCAGTAGCAGAGTGGAAAGAACTTCTCAAAATTACAATGTAGGAATACATGGCAATTCTACATTATATCACACTATGTAGAGACAAACCAAACCATCTGAACACTGAGAAAAAATCGCATCCTGCACTGTCCATATGGATAACTGTAGGCAGGGTATTCCAGTATGAAAAAGAGGTCTGTGTGAAGGTCTCCTAATACATGTTTCACAGAAGCATAAGAATGAGTATAATCCAGGATGATCAGACCAGGGCTCACAAATGTGGAGGCACTACAGTCCCATCCAAGACTCCACTTAACCAACCAATAGAGTGGTCAACAAATGGAATAGACTTGGTAACTGTGCAGTAAGTGCTGAAACCATCGGTTATTCTAAGAAAAGGTTAGACAACTTTATGGATGGGGATGATAGGTGGTAATGGACATAGAACTGCCTAGTGTAGGCCTTATGGTCTCTTCCAGTCTCCTTCATTCTTATGTTCTTATATAATGTCGTAATGTGAATGATGAAGTTTCTGGGGTAACTGGGCTGCTGAGGTTACGATTTGTAAGATATGCCAGTGTTATGTCTAAGTCCTGCCCTATTGTCTCAATATGATGACCTTGTTTGAATCCACTGTGTTAAAGTCCTTGATCCACTCAAACACCTGTATTAGATCACCCTGCACTCTGCGTCTTTCCAGAGTGTAAATTAAGGTGCCTAAGTCTGTCCTCGTAAGGTAAATTTTTGAGCCCATGTATCATTTTGGTAATTTTCTCTACTGATTCTAGTGAGCTGATATCCATTCTATAGGACAGAGAAAAAACTGTGCTACATAGTCAAGGATGTGTCTAACGCCAGGTAGAGTTTGATAACTACCTCTGCAGTTTCATTTGTACTCACTCTTGGTGTTCGGGCCGCTTGCTGACCCACCACCGATACTATCTGCCTCCATTGACGTTAGTCTTGCGCACTTGTCATCCAGTCTTCTGTATTCTCCATCCTAGCACTTATGTCTTGTTTGATGTTATTCATCCATCTTCTGGGTCTTCCTACTGATCTTCCACCGATAATTCTTTCTGTCATGGCCTTTCTTGGGATTCTGTTGTCCATTTCCATTCGGGCAACATGACCAGCCCATTGCATTCGTCTTGCCTTTATTGTACTTACGATGCTTCCTTGATTTGCCAACTCTCTCGGTTCATGGTTGTGTCGCCGTCTCCATGCTTGTTCATGTACATCATTCATTGGGCCAAATATCTTCCTAAGGACTTTATTCTTAAAGACAGATAAGGAGTGTTCCATTCTCTTTGTGAGACTCCATGTTTCACATCCACACAGCAAAACTGGTTTGATAATAGTGTTGTAGATCCTCAGTTTTGTCGTTTTAGATATGTTCGCTCCTCCCAGGACTTTTTGGAGACTGTAGAAACATCGATTGGCTGATGCTATTCTGTTTTTAATTTCTGTTTCCATATTATTATCATCATCAACCATAGAGCCAAGGTATTTCTATCTTCTGCACACCCCATACCTGATATTATCTATTTCTAATTGTTCCTCTATATTAACGTCCTTTTCCATTCGTATTAGCTCTGTTTTTGCATTGTTCACCTGTAATCTCACTCTCATTCTTCAACAGTCATGGAAATCTCTTTTACCCCTTCTATTGTTCTATCTACTAGGTCTACATTGTCAGTTTACCCCAAGACATTTACCCTTCTGGTTTCAAACACCACTCCATGATTCTCTTTTGGAATCCCTCTGATAACCCTCTCCAGTACCAGGTTGAAGAGCAGGAGGGGGATGATATACACCCCTGCCTCAGTCCACGTATTATTTCAAACGAGTTAGTGTCCTTATTACCGACTTTTATCATTGCTCCAGATTCCTCATATGCTACCTTCACTAGCTTTACTATCCTTGTTGGAATGTTGAAATCTTTTAGTACTTTCCACAAAACCAGCCGGTGGACACTGTCATATGCTTGCTTAAAATCCACAAACATATGCCAGTGCCCAACGTTGTATTCCCAGCAATTTTCTAGTAACTGTCTTATTGTACTGTCTTATTGTACTGTCTTATTTGTACAGTCCTAGTAATGAAACCTAATGTTTTATTACCTCTATTCCTGGTACTAATACTTTGTTTCCTGGATTTAAGGTCAGGACTCACTTCAGCCAATCCCTCACCCCCCAACTCCCTCCTTGGTGGAATCCATATCTTGCCATAGCCCATTGAACAAAGAAGTTGTCCTTCCATTGACTTCATGTTCCCCTCAAATTCCATACTCTTAAAACACACACACACAGTCACACACACACATACACACACACACACACACACACACACACACACACACACACACACACACACACACACACACACACACACACACACACACACACACACACACACACACTTCAACGAACGGACGGCATAGACGACGTTCTGAAGAAAAAGTGAAAAATAGAGGATTCCAAAGCAAAGGAAGTACCTATTGTATTTGCATGGTGGGGGAGAAATTGCTCGTGGGGTAGTGGGAAAGTAGGGAAAGAGGAGAAGGGGAGGGATTGCTGAGGAAAATGGAAGGAAATGAGGAAGGAGAAGACTTGGCCCAGGCAGACAGACGAAATGTAAACATAAAAAAACGACCCCCCGACCAGCTGAGTGACGACGAAATGTCTGATAAAAATGTAAAGATCAGAAACATAGATAAGAGCAGTACAATGGAAGGTGAGGATGATAATTTCAAAGGATTTAATGAAAGGGCGGCGGTTACCAACCTCCCCCGACTGACAAAACTGGAGGAAAAACTTCAACAAATGTCTGACAACTGGGAAGTTAGGTTTGGCAAGATGACAAAAATCGCCGAGAGGTTTGAAAAATTGGAAAAACTAGAGAAGGCGAACAAAAACTTAACTGATGAAATAGAAGACCTAAAAAGACAGTTAAGAGAAGTAAAGGTGGAGAATGAGGAATTGAAGAATAGTAAAGAAAACAGAGAGGCCATAACTAAAGAAGCTAAGAATTGGAAAGCAACTCAAGAAGACAATAAAGTTTCATTCACTGACATAGTCAAACATCAATTGAAAGAACATACTGAAGACTCGGTTATTAAAGTGATGAGACAAAAGGAGAATATAGTAAGAGATTTAGCAGACAAGAAGAAATGTATAATTATATTAGGAATGGAAGAAAAACACAACCCAGATAGAACCACAAGAATCAAAGAGGAAAATGAAAAAGTAAGCCAATTACTAGAATCAGTTCAGGAAGATGAACCAGAAATTATGAAGCAAATCGAAGAGAAATTTAGACTCGGAAAGTATAGCACAGATAAGACCAGACCAATTAAGATTAAATTCAAGTCACAAACGACGGCAGAGAATATCTTATCCAAAACAGGGAAACTAGCAACAAGTGAACAATATAAAAAGGTATGGATAAAAAAGAAAATGAATAAAGAAGAAAGAGAGGAAGAAAAGCAGAAAAGACTTGAAGCTAAGGAAAAAAACGAGATAAGAACGGAGTCAGAAAAAGAGAGATTCTATTGGAGAGTAGTGAATATGAAACTAAAGAAAGTCGACATACAAGAGAAAAACAAAAGGGAAACAGAGAACACAATGGAAGTGGCAGAAAACTAAGAGTGTCTTACACAAATATAGATGGATTAATTACAGGATTGAATGAGCTGAATTATTATTTGAAGGAAAAAGAACCAGACATAATGGGAATTGTAGAAACAAAATTAAAAGGTCCACTACCACCCAACAGTGTAGGAGATGATGCATATAATTATTGGATTAGAAACAGAGTGAAAAAGGAAGGGGGTGGAGTTATGTTCCTGACTAAGAAGGATATAAACGTGAAGTGTGTCACATATGGAAAGAATACAGTAGAGATGATAATGATGGAAGTAGAAGACAGAGATAAGAAGAGCAGAAAGTTTGTGATAAATTATGTGCCCCCGAAAACAGCCTCATGGGAAGAGAGTGAACATAAAAGTATGTTAGAGGACACAAAGATAGCATTAAACAAGATAATGGAAGAGGGAGGAAGAATAGTTATGATGGGCGACTTTAATTGCAAAGAAATCTGCTGGGAAGAAATGACAGTAAAGGGTGGAGACGGCTCATGGGGAAACGCTCTACTTGAGATGGTTACTGACCATACAATGACACAATGGATACAGGAGAACACTAGGTATAGAAATGAAGAAGAGCCATCGAGACTAGACCTAATAATTACATCTGAACCTAGAATAGTGGACAAAATTGAATATAAAACACCAATAAGTAAAAGTGACCACATATTGATTGAACTGGAACTTAATGAAGAAAAATATATGAAAAGAAATGAACAATATAGAAAAGGAAGAATGCTGTATGAAAAAACAAACTTTGATAAAATAAGAGAATTCTTTCAACGAGAAAACTGGGAAGAAATATACAAAGAAAAAACAACAGTAGAAGAGAAATGGAATATTTTGACAAAAATTTACAAAAAAGGAGTGGAAAAGTATATCCCAAGACAAAAACAAGGAAAAGAATATGTAAAATGCTGGTACAACAAAAGTTGTAGGGAGTTAAAAGACAAAAGAGACAAAGCCTGGACCATATGGGAAAAAGACAGAAGACCTGAAAAATGGAAAATATATACCTGTTATAGAAATGAATATGTACAAACGTGCAGAGAGGAAAAGAGAAAATATGAAAAAGATGTCATAGAAAAGTGTAAAGATCAACCAAAACTATTCTACAGATTTGTAAACAATAAACTGAAAAACAAACAAGACTTGGAGAAATTAAGACAAGAGGGAGTTGAATACACAGAGGAAATGGAAATGGCGGAAATTATGAAGAAACATTTTAAATCAGTGTTTACAAGGGAGAACATACAACCTGAAGAGATTGAATGGAAAGAGAAGGTCCCCCCTATGGAAGAAATAGAAGTAACAAAGAATGAAATATTGACACACTTGAGTAATCTTGATGTCAGAAAATCGCATGGACCAGATGATATAGCAAACTGGATTCTGAAAGAATGCAGGAATGAACTGGCAGACAAAATACATAGCATACTAAACAGTTCCTTGAAAGAAGGAAAAGTTCCTGAAGATTGGAAGAAAGCAAATATAGTACCTATATATAAAGGAGGAAATAAAGAAGAACCTACCAACTATAGACCAGTCTCTCTAACAAGTACAATAGCAAAAATTTGTGAAAGAATTATCAAATGTAGATGGGTAAAATATTTAGAAAAAAACAAAGTGTTAAATCCAAGGCAATTTGGATTCAGACAAGGACGATCATGCGTCACCAATTTAATGTGTTTCTATTCAAGGCTAATAGATATAATACAAGAAAGAGATGGATGGGCGGACTGTGCATTTCTAGACCTAAAGAAAGCTTTTGACAAAGTACCACATAAGAAGTTGCTTAAGAAATTAGAATCTCAAGGAGGAATACAGGGAAAACTACTAAATTGGATGGAAGACTTTTTACAAGAAAGAAAAATGAGAGTAGTGACAAGAGATCAACACTCAAAATGGGATGAAGTAATAAGCGGTGTTCCGCAGGGAACAGTACTGGCCCCAATAATGTTTGCTATATATATTAATGATATGGATGAAGGAATAGAAAGCTATATGAGCTTCTTTGCAGATGATGCAAAACTACTGAAAAGAGTGGAAACTGAAGAAGATTGTGAATCACTACAAAGAGATCTAAATATAGTACAGGAATGGAGTAGGAAGTGGGAGATGGAGTTCAATACAAAAAAGTGTAGTATAATGGAATTTGGAAAAAGCAAAAACAGAATAACAGGAGCATATAAATTGGGAGAAGAAGGAATAAAAAAAGTAGAAAATGAGAAGGACCTGGGAGTCATTGTTATGAATAATATGTCACCTGAGAAACATATAAATAAGATTTTTGGAGAAACTTATAATTTAATAAGAACAATCAAAGTTGCATTTACATACCTGGATGAAGAAATGGTGAAGAAAATCCTAATCACACTGATAAGACCAAGATTGGAATATGCAGCAACAATATGGTCACCAAGTACAAAAAAATGTATAAAAAAAACTTGAAAGAATACAAAGAGCAATTACAAAACTGGCACCAACGCTCTCAAAACTATCATATGAAGAGAGACTAGAAAAACTTGAACTACAGACACTAGAGCAAAGAAGAGAGAGAGGAGATTTGATAGCTATTTACAGAATCATGAAAGGCATAGAAATTACTGATAGAGAGAATCTGATAAAATGGGATGACAGAAATACAAGAGGACACGGAAAGAAAATAAAAAAGGACAGCTATAGAAGAGATTTTAAAAAGAACAGCTTTCCTCACAGAGTGATAGACAGTTGGAACAAGTTAGATGAGAAAGTGGTGTGTGCAAAAACAATACATGAATTTAAAAATAGTTTAGATAAAATGAGATATGAAGACGGGACCCCACGATCATAGCTCCCCTTCCCGTAAAATACAACTAGGTAAATACAACTAGGTAAACACACACACACACACACACACACACACACACACACACACACACACACACACACACACACACACACACACACACACACACACACACACACACACACACACAAGCACAAGACACGAATAATGTGTCAAGCATACTGAATTTCATGATAAACATACTCAATACTTATACAACAGTCAACTCTCTAAAATATGGGAAGAAATGTCCTCTTATTCCCCCTGTTTTTCAAATCTATGATCAAAACGTATCTTCACCCCTCAAGGAGCCAAAACAATAGCAAACACATTATTCCTAACTTGTAGTCTCATAAATCATAGACTCAAATTCACATCCAAAAGACTACCTTAGAATCACAACCACCCCCAGACTTTACACCACGCTCCCCCGAAGACTACATTTACCTCTCCAACTGTAAAAGAACTGCCCTGGGCCCAGATAACATACACTGTGACACAATACAACACTTACATCCAACTTCAACACCCATTTTCACCCATCTCCTTTAGGCCTGTCAGTTGTTTCTGAGGCTGATATTGAGCTTCTCGAACTATGGAAACAAGACTGTGGTTTGCTAGGCCTACCCAATCTTCAAGTGCTGTATTAGCCATAGGAATTGCAAGAACTGGCGGGTTAGGCCACGGACTCCGACTTCGAGAGGGAACCGCAACATCCTTCCATTAAACCTCTTCAGTAGTATAGAGATGGAGGGAATCCTCCCAACACCCTGGAGAGAAGTCATCACAACCCAAACCAGGAAAAGACAAAACTACTCCAAATAATTACCTCCCAATTGCAAGTTGTCTCAGCAAACTCCTAGAAAATGTTCTTATTTCGACTCTCACGGCAATTTGAACGTTATTCTCTCACATCACCCCTTTAGACATAATTCCGAACTGGGCGTAGCACTTAGTAGTGCAAACAGAAACAAACCGCACTGCATCTACCAACAAGCATGTCCATGACATATTTCTTTATTTGGAGAAAACACATGAAACGGCTTGGAAACGATTGCTCCTAAATAAAAAAATATATATCCTAGGATTTCAGGGAGCTGTGCCCACCTCCAATTCCTAATTCTTAACCCATGGATAATTTCGATTACTCATGGGAACCTTATCCTTAACATATTCCCAACAGCTATGGATGATATAATAAAACATTGCCATGTTCTGCGTTGGAACCTATCCTGCTCCTGTCAACCACCTCCATAATGCCGCAACCCGAGTCCAGTTTGCTCCTGCCTGTTTGCGGTTCACCTTTCGCAAATTCGACTAATTACATATTTTCAAGGATGACTTGTGTATTCACGGGTTCATGTATGTACACCTTTAAATCGTGAACAATGACATTGAAAGAGCGTTTTCCCCACTCAACCTCACCACAGACCTCCCTTACCCCATCACGCTTCTCTCTCTCTCTCTCTCTCTCTCTCTCTCTCTCTCTCTCTCTCTCTCTCTCTCTCTCTCTCTCTCTCTCTCTCTCTCTCTCTCTCTCTCTCTCTCTCTCTCTCTCTCTCTCTCTCTCTCTCTCTCTCTCTCTCTCACACACACACACACGGACGAATCTACAGTTAGTCAATTTGTGAGTAGTCTATCCCAGTATAAGAATTTGAACTACGTGGTGACTTAGGGCTGCATCACATGAACATTTTCGTGATTATGCATTATAGTAGCATTTGTGTTGAAACGGAGCGACGTATCACTTACTTTGTCCGCGTTAGCTCCTTGTTCTTCGTTTAATACGACACTCGTCTCTGGTTTCTCTTTCACTCTTATCGCCACCTAATCCTCCGGTAGCTAAGTTCTATCTACATTTTTCTTCTACTGCGCCTCTATCACTCACACCTTCACCCCATATACATCACATACACACTGCACACACACCCCAGCCAACGCTCCGTTCACCCTCCTTCTAGACGGTGATCTTTGACTTCGTGCCGGGGTGCCAACTGTACACCTGTACCCGTACCACATTTACTACATTCAAACCCCCTCCCCTTGATCTCGAGATCAACCTATTCTTCGTCGTCATCGTCTCTTGCTGGGTAGTCCTGCAGTCATCTCGGAGGACGTCTCTCACGCTGCGTTCGTCGAGGTGTCGCTCCTCCATCTACTACTGCGTCGTAACTTTCTTCCTCGCTTCATCCTCTGTCATCCACCACATGAAGATCCAGTATCTGTCGCGGCACTCTCTCGGTAGAGATGTTGTTCCGTGAATTTACCTCTGTCACGATCCCCCTCATCCACTGTGATGTGCACTTACTATCCTTCGGCCTCACCCATACCTCCTCCCCTACCTGTACTGAGGCAGCGCCTTCTTTAGCATTGGCCGGTAGCACTGGTGCTACCCTGGGATGCCGCCAATCATATTTAAACAAAACTTTTTGTGGCACAGAGTCTTCGCCTTGGCCTGACCTAGTGAACATATTATACCAGAAGACTGCCTCCATAGGCGATATTAGCGTCCTCTCGGCGATGGATTTGATAGTGCGATGGTGTTCTGCTATTCCGTTTCCGCTCGGCCTGTACGCAGCCCTAAAGAAATGTCTCGTGCCCCACTTGTCCAGCATTTCTTTCAGTGCTCTCGACCGAAATATGATGCTGTTATCCATCAGGACTTCATCCACTGGACCCCGTTCCAGAAATATCTCATTCATCATCCGTGCAATTTCCTCCCCCGTCTCAGTCTTCAGCTCCCGCCAGACGGCGAATCGTCCTGGGCCACAGTCAACCATCGATAAGGACATGCTCCGTTGATAGTGGGTTACATCGGCCGCCAACCTCCTCCAGTTCTCTTCTTTGTTGAGTTCCCCTGTTGCATGCGGTCTAGGAGCGGGATCTGTTGTTTGACATGGAACACATGCTCTCACTGCTCGCCGGGCTTCTTCCCTAGTTATATTTGGGTCAACTTTCCTGCTAAGAAGAGTGACCTGTGAACACCCAGGTGATGTGTTTCATGCAACTCTTTCGCGCATAGGGACCCTGCGGCGCACACTTCAACCTTCTCTTCCTCTTCCGGCACTCTCAGCCAACTTTTCTTTACTCTGGTTAGCGCGTCCGCTTTGTTCACTCCTGACGGCACTTGGGTTACGCTCACCTTCACGCTGTACTTGTCATTATCCTCGGAGCTGAGCACAGCCCAAATCCCAGTCTGGTCATGCAATATGTTTTACCTTTATATTTTATTAGTTGGTGTTTCCATAGCTTCTTCGCCACGTGAATTTGTAGGCAAGCCGCCCGTAGGTCTACAATAGTTGACGCCAGCCCAGCGCATTCTTTGAAGCTGATTACACGATTCGATCGCTCCCTCAGCGAACGCCTACTTCAACCTCCCTTTCAACTTCTCTGCATCTTCTTGATCACAATCTTTTAATTCTAGGTAGATGGCCAATGGGTCCAGGTTAAGGGCAATATAGCTCGCGACGTCAGTGATACTGGTTAATTTTGCTATTAATTCTGTCTTTTTGAGCCACGCGGCGACGTTTCCGTTCCCATCAAACGGTTTTAGAGTTATATTGTTAATTTTGAACGGTTCCTTCGTACCAGCCGTCTCAGCCATGCCTAGATAGGTTGTTGTAAAGGAGCGACGTATCACTTATCTTGTCCACGTTAGTTCCTGGTTCTTCTTCATTTAAAACGACACTCGTCTCTAGTTTCTCTTTCACTCGTATCGCCACCTAATCCTCCGTTAGCTAAGTTCTATCTCCATTTTTCTTCTACTGTGCCTCTATCACTCCCACCTCCATCCCATACACCTCACATACACACTGCACACGCACGCCCAGCCAACGCCCCGTTCGCCTTCCTTCTAGACGATGACCTTTGACCCCGTGCCGGTGTGCCAACTGTACACCTGTGTCTGTACCACATTCAAACCACAACATGGATTTATTGCGAGATCAATACTTCGAGACTTCGCTCTAAATTTATTTTGTATAAAATTGAAATCTAATTTTCAGCGAAAGGTGTATGTAGCCGAAGTCTGAGAATGGGAAGCACTCTTCATGCAACGGACACTGGGTCACCCCTCCCAATGATAAAAACTGTTAAACCATTTTGCTGAAAAAAGACGGCTAAAGTCGTGGGATGCAAAACTGCGTGTTTACAAGTGATCAACTAACTGATAAATATTTTAGATTGATTCATGGTCCTAAATGTAAGTGCCGTTTTAAATCTTTTAATTCTAAATCGATTCACGTGAATTGGCATTCTACAGTATTGTAACTGATGCAGACAATAAATGCTGAATATTAAAATTTGTGCAGTAGCCTACTATACAGTATTATACTAAAAATTGTGTTTTCTAATTTTCAGAATTTCATGCACAGCACTGTTCAGTATTTACGAGTAATGTAATACAAAGTGTAGTCTTGTGCCCTTTTAACTCTATAGTACAGTGCATTTTCTTCGATGCTTGGTTGAATTAAAGAATGGCCTATGCTACTATTGTAGCTGGTGAGGACATTAAATACATATCACTTGCTGCACAGTACTGTACCGTAGTGCTGAACAGAATGTTATAATTTAGTTTTCATTTTTTATGCACAATGCTGTTATACACGAGTCATGTTATGCAAATTACAGCTTAATGGCCCTTTAAACTGCACTATATTGCATTTTCTTCGATACTTGGTTTAGTAAAAAAAATGGCATATGCTACTTTTTAAATCATGACGCGTAATATACTGCATTGTACGCACGAAGTACAGTATTTTTCATTACTTTTTTCTGGTGATTAATACTACATAACTGAGTCTATGGAAGGTCTATGGGTTTATCCTGTAGCTTAAATAATAGACATAAGGGTTCCATGGTTTTCCGGTATTCTTTATTTGCGTGTGTGTGTGTGTGAGGGGGTCGACTGTACAATACATTTAATTAGTGTGCAGAAGACCACATTTTTTGTTTCGTCATCTCTAAAATCAGTCGACATGCACTTCTGTGGAAGATACTATCAGCACAACTCGTAAACACTATCTTCCCAGTGGTAGAAAAAACAAACAAAAAACAACGATTACTGAGCTTAATTTTGGACAACAAACTTACCTGGACTCCCTCACCTCAAACAACTAAAAACATTCTGTCGCCGAGCTTGTGATCTGAAACTACTACCCCATACAGCTAGTCACTCTGGAACTTATACCAGTTCTTGTGCATAACAAACTTGACTGTGGATCTCAAGCCTATTGCTCTGGTGCGTCCATGGCTCTCCAAATGCTATAAACTATGCGTTCTTTGATCTATATGCACAAGTAAATTTCGTAATATTTAATTCAGAAGCTTATATGCAGAAAGCGGACACCTTCCTATATAGGTATCTACTACACCTTAACATTAAGATATCTATTAAACAGCCCGTGGTTAAGGCTTTCTTTAAGTCATTAAAGGCTTTCTCTTGGTCAGGTGTCCAAATGAGGGAGTTGCCCTTCTTAAGTAATGAAGTTAATGGTGCTGCTATATCAGCACAACCTTGAATGTAACGCCTGTAAAATCCTGAGAGACCAAGGAGTGAATGTATGTGATCAACAGATGTAGGGCGTGGAAAATCCTTGACCTTGTCCTTGCGAGTTAAGGACATGCCCTAAGAAACATATTTATTTCTGAAGGAAGGAGCACTTCTTGAGCTTCAGTTTGAGGCCTGCTTTTGCTAGTGGTGAGAAGACAGTGTGAAGAGTGCGTAAATATTCGCTAATGGATTTGGAAGCGATGACTACGTCATCGAGGTATATAAACACTGGATGACCTATAAGACCTGAAAGGACTGTGTGCATAAGTCGTGTGAATACTAAAGGAACTGAAACGAGACCCATGACTAGTCGTTTGAGGTGATAATGATCTATGGGCGTGTTAAAGGCTGTCAGAGGCCTAGACTCGGGAGCAAAGGTAATCTGGAAATATCCCGACATAAGATCTAAGGTCGTGAACACTACGTTGTTTTCGTCGACGGAGTGGAAGATGTCTTGTAATACAGGGATTGGTTGTCTATCTGGCATTGTAAGATTATTCAATTATCTGAAATCTACTACTGGACGGAAAGAACCATCGTGTTTAAGGACAAAGAGAGGGAAATTCCATTCACTGATTGATTTTTCAATTATGTCTTGCGCAATCATAGAGTAGATTTGTGAATTTCCGGGTATGGAGTAACAGTCCTTGATGTACACTGAGTCTTGATATTCTGTAGTCACAAAGGAGATGTGTTACGTGAATGCCTTGCAGGAGAGTGATCTGGGGAGTTTGGTCTGTGTTGCCTCCGTGCCAACAGCACACGGCAACGATCACTCGTGTGGGAACATGTGATAATCGCAGTGTCAGATTGGTTGTGAAGAGTTTCTGTGGTAACACGTGTTTGCGAGGTGTCCTGTTTTGTGGCAGTATGTACAAACCATTTGTGGTCATGATGGAGAGCGTTGGCGTGAGCGATGTCGAATGCGAGATGTGTCTTGATCTCGTTTTATGTGAGGGGGGACCGTGTGACCTGTGCTATTGTGTGGGTGAGTGCAATGGGTACTGAATGGCTGTGGATCTGGGTGATATCTTTGTCCGTGCCAGATGATTTTCTCGAGAATTCGCTTAGTGTGATACCTGGTGTGAATGGAATAGTACCAGCTTTGTGGATTGTGTCTGGGTGTAATTGGGATAGTAGTCGAAAGTATGCCATGAGATTACGTATTCCAATAAAATCTTGTCTTTCGAGACCCAGTCTGAGTTTTTGGGGCTTTCTTGGAGTTTACTCTTAAATGTTGAAGCAATTCTGACAACTTTATCTTTGGTGTAGTGTGAACCATGATTGTAAGTTCTAGCCAAAGAGTATGGGGGGAAAGTGATCCAAGTGGCTCAAATGATGCAAAGGACTTTCTAAAGTGCTCTACGGAATCATGATAGGATTTGGTTACCTCAAATAAATCAGACTGAATGACATCACCAGCTAATGTGTTATTTTTGTCTATTCCGGATGTTGGAATGGATATCTTACCGTTATCGTCTTTGATGTTTCTTCGTGTTATCTCTGATTCAACATCAGAGAGGAAATTGTGTACATGAATGTTCTTGCCGTTAAAGAGAGGTAATGTGGTCTCATCCTTGATTACGATGATAAGATTTTGTGTTATGGTGTTTTGAGTAGCAGGTGAATTTTCAGAAGAGCTTTTAGCAGAAGGAGGGGATATGTCTGGTGTATTGGAAGTGAGCGTAGAGCGGCTACGTGTACAGGGTTGTAATGTCGAGTCAGAAAGATGTTTAGACACGTTCATGGACTAACTGAAAAAAATACCATAATGCCACCTAGGTGATATTGAGAATGGAAAAATATCTACTTAACCATGATGATGTAGAAGTTTTGGCTCTTATGAATGAGGATGGTGGGACGATTTGGTGTGAAGAGTTTGGCTCTATAAATGATGATGCAGTAGGACGAATTGGTGGTAAGATGCATTGCTGTAAACGGGGGGGGCTAGTACAATGTATTGGGCTGTTGGTTTAACAAATACACACACACACATACACAACTCTCTCTCTCTCTCTCTCTCTCTCTCTCTCTCTCTCACACACACACACACACACACACACACACACACACACACACACACACACACACACACACACACACACACACACACACACACACACACACGCACACACACACATACACGTAAACAAGACACCGTAAATGCATTGTGGTCCATGGTATCCAAGAAAAACATGATTTGTATAAATACCAGAGAGAAAAGGAGGAAAAGGAAATAGCTATGGAAATTTTGAAAGAAATTCAGGACGAAGGGCAGAATTAAAAAAAAAAAAAAAAATTGACGGGATTTACAGGACAGGCAAATATTCAAAAGAAAAACAACATAGACCTCTGAAAATAAAACTAAGAACTCAAGTGATAGCCGAGGAGGTACTATCGAAAGCGGTTAATTTAGCAAATAGCGAGAAATTCAAACATATATGAATAAAAAAGGAGTGACGAGGAAAAATAGAAAGACAAGGCTCTCAGAATTGAAGCCAACGATAGAAATGAAAAAAATAACAGACGAAAAAACAAAAAAAATTAGAGTACTGGACTTGAGACTGAAAAAATGGTACACCAGAAATATGGAAAATTAAAAAAAAAAAAAAAAAAAGAGAGAGAGAAGAAAATATGAAACAAGTGGCATACACAAATATCGACGATATGATCTCTGGAATTAGTTAACTAAACGACTATCTGGAAATAGAGAAACCTGACATTATGGGAATTGTGGAGACAAAACTGAAAGGCCCTCTATCAACAAGTATGGTGGGACAAGGTCTATACAACCACTGGGCGAAAAATAGAACAGATAAACAGGGAGGTGTTATGATATTGACCAAAAAGGGTCTAAATGTGACAAAGATAAATGAAGGCAAATATAATGTGGAATTAATTATGATAAAAGTTGTAAATAAAAATATGAAAAGTAGAACATTCGTAGCAGTGTATGTGCCACCAAAAACACGGGCTTGGTCTGATAGCGATCATTCTAAATTACTGGAAGACAATGAATGTGCTAAATGAGTTACTGAGAGAGGGTAGCAACATAGTAATTATGGGTAATTTTAATGTAAAGGATATAATCTGGGAAGAAATGATAGTTAAAGGGGAAGAAGAAATTTGGAGCAACATTCTGCCGGATATGACCATCGAATATACCTTAACACAATGGATTAAGAAAAATACTAGATATAGAAACAATGAGGAACCGTCGAAACTAGACTTAATAATAACTTCTGAACCAGATATCGTAAACAAAATGGAGTATAAAACATCAATTGGAAAGAGTGGCCATCTACTAATAGATCTTGAATTAAAAGAACAAAACAATGTAAGAAGGAATGATAAACATAGAGAAGGAAGATTAATGTACAACAAAAAAGGGATTTTGTAAAACTAATAAAAAAAATTCCAAAACACAAACTGGGATAAATTCTCCAAAGAGGAAACAAAGATGGAAGACAAATGGAACATATTCAAAGAAAAGTACAAGGAAGGAAATTATAAATATGTACCAAAGAAGAAGCAAAAATATATTTGTGTAAAGTGTTGGTATAACAAAAGGTGCAGTGGGGCTAAAGACAGAAGAGACAAAGCCTGGAAAAGATGGAAAAGAGACAGAAAAATATCCAAATGACGAACATATATAAAACTTAGGAACGAATATGTGAATATACGCAGGAAAGAAAAAAGAAACTATGAAAAAGATATTATAGACAAATGTAAGGATCAACCTAAACTCTTTTATATATATGTAAATGATAAATTAAAAGGATAAACACGAAATAGTGAAATTGCGTGGAGATAAAGAATATATAGACGACACAGAAATGGCAGAAGTTATGATCAGACATTTCAGGTCTGTTTTTACAATTGAGAGATCACAAATTTGGGAAGATGGACAACGAGAAAGCCCCCCTAAAATGAAAGAAATAAAGGTAAAACAGAAAGAAATAAGAGATAAAATAAAAAACCTAGATGTTAGGAAATCGCATAGACGAACTGACAGACAAATTATACAAGATAATAGACTTTTCACTCAAAGAAGGATAGGTACCACAAGATTGGAAAGATGCAAACATATTACTAATATATAAAGGAGAAAGCAAGGAAGATCCTACAAACTTCATATCGGTATCCCTTACAAGCATAGTAGCAAAAATATGCGAAAAAGTTATCAGAAACAAATGGATCAAACACTTGGAAGACAATAAAATATTAAACCCTAAACAATTTGGCTTTAGAAGTGGAAGATCGTGTACCACAAACTTAATATGCTTTTACTCGGGATTAATTGAGATGATACAAGAAAGAGATGGCTGGGCAGATTGCGCCTTCTTGGACTTGCAGAAAGCTTTTGAAAAAGTACCACATAAAGAGTTAATAAGAAGAATTGAAATAATAGGAGGAATACAAGGTAAGCTAATGGAATGGATGAAGGATTTCTTAAATGGGAGAAAAATGAGAGTGGTACTTAGAGGCAAAAATTCGAACTAGAAAGATGTCATAAGTGGCGTCCCGCAAGGCTCTGTATTGGTTCCTTTGCCATATATATAAAGGAAATGGATGAGGGTGAAGTGTTACATGAACTTCTTTGCTGACAATGCCAAATTACTCAAGAAAGTAAGCACAGAAGAAGATTGCAGATCGCTACAAGAAGACCTAGACAAAATATGGGAATGGAGTCAGAGGTGTGAAGTGAACTTTAACTTTAAGAAATGTAGTATAATGCAATTTGGAAAAAGCAAAAAATAGAATATCGGGTCAATATAAAATTGGTAACAAGGAAGTCAAAAAAGTCGATTCAGAAAGGGACCTGGGAGTGATTATCTCAAGTGACTTGACACCTGATAAACATGTCAATAAATTAGTTGGAGAGACTCTTAATGAGATCAATGAAAGTGGCCTTCGACTACATGGATGAAGAAATGGTAAAGATAATAGTGATTGCACTAATAAGACCTAAACTAGAATATGCTTTAAAAAAAAAAAAAAAAAAAAAAAAAAAAAAAAAAAAAAAAAAAAAAAAAAAAAAAAAAAAAAAAAAAAAAACAGCGACAAAAATGGCACCTACACAATCAAATTTGACATACTAACAAAGACTGGAGAAATTACATCTGTCAACACTGGAACAAAGAAGAGAAAGAGGTGATTTGTTGACAATTTACAGAATTATGAAAGGGATGGAAATTCTTGATAGAGACGACTTATTAAAATGGGACGGAAGAGAAACAAGAAGACACGAAAAGAAGCTAAAGAAAGACAGTTACAGAAGAGATTTGAAAAAGAATAGCTTCCCACACAGAGTGATTGATGTCTGGAACAAGCTAAACGGAGAAACGGTGAGTGCCAAAACTATACAAAATTTTAAGAATAAACTGGATGTGGAGAGATACGGTAACGGGTCACTACGAGCATAGCTCTCGTCCCGTAAAATGCAACTAGGTATATACAACTAGGCAAATACACACACACACACACACACACACACACACACACACACACACACACACACACACACACACACACACACACACACACACACACACACACACACACACATTTAGTTGGAACAAGTTAGATGAGAAAGTAGTGTGTGCAAATACAATACATGAATTTAAAAATAGTTTAGATAAAATGAGATATGAAGACGGGACACCACAAGCATAGCTCCCCTTCCCGTAAAATACAACTAGGTAAACACACACACACACACACACACACACACACACACACACACACACACACACACACACACACACACACACACACACACACACACACACACACACACACATAAAGAGAGAGAGAGAGAGAGAGAGAGAGAGAGAGAGAGAGAGAGAGAGAGAGAGAGAGAGAGAGAGAGAGAGAGAGAGAGAGAGAGAGAGAGAGAGAAGACGATGGCTGAAAACCGAGAGCCAAGTAGGAGGGGACGGTAGGAATAAGGGGGAGCCAAGTGGATGATCGGCAGATACAGTAACACGAGCCAAAGCAAGTCGTCAAGAACGAGATCAAGAGGAGGAGGAGGAGAAGGAGGAGCGTCAGAGAGTTGGAGGGGCGGAGAGAGGTAATTAGGTCCAGGTCTTTGTGCTGTAGTTCATCATTTAATAACGATGTCAACTCTGACGCAATTTGGACTCTCCCTCCTCCTCTTTTACCTACTCCATCTCTGCCTCCTCCCTTTTTTCCTCCTCCCTATCCTTTCCTCCTTCACCTTCTCTTCCTGCTTCTACTCCTCTTCTTCATGTTATCATTTCTCCCTCTTTTCTCCCTTTCTTCGTTCTTCTCCTCTCATTCCTTCCTCTCCAACTTCATCCTCTCCTCCACTTTTTTCTCCTCTCCTTCATCTGATCTTTTACCTCAACATATTCCTTCACCTTTTTCTCATCTTCTTTCTGCAACTCTTCTTACTCACATTTTCTTACTCCTTTACCTCTTCCTTCTCACAATCAACCCCCTCGCCCCACTGCCTACCATTAATTAATAAGATTTCTCATATTTCTTTTCCTACTACCCTCCTTCCTCAGAATCCTACTTCTTCTCCTTTTTTCCTCCTCCTCCTTTTTTCCTCCTGCTGTACTGATCCTTTCATTTTCCAGTTTATTTAATCCATTTTCTATCTTTTTTCCACTTTGAAACTGATAACGTGCCTTCCATTCCAGTCTCATTTTGCTTTTGTTCACCAGTTTTTCCTTTAGTCTCCTCCTCCTTCTCCTCCTCCACCTTCCGTCCCTTCTCTTATGTGTTTTTCTTTTACCTCTTCCTCCTTCCCTTCCCCTTATCCTAGTGCCTTCCTTCTCCCCCCTCTCTCTCCATCTCCTCCTCCTCCTCCTCCCTCTCATCTATTTTATCTCCCGCAATTTCTCCTCTTTTAAATTCATTTTAACTTTCCGCTGCTCTATGACCTTTTCATTCCCTCCTCCAATTTCTCCTTTTTTCTTATTTTCTCCTTCTGCTTCTTCTCTTCCTTCCGTTCCTCTTCCTTCTCTTCCTCCAATTTCTCTTCTTAGCTTTCTTGTTTTCTCCTGCTGCTCTGTCTCTTCCTCCCTTTCCTCTTTCTCCCACTACTCTCGTTTTTTTCTCTTCTTTTATTCCACTCCCTTGCGCCTTCCTCCTGGCTTCTTTGCATTGTCTTATTATTCACTACACAATAATCTGCTCAGACAACAAAGCAAGCAGCACATTTTCAGCAAGTGCTATCATAATCGCCGTCATAACAGTCGCTGTCGTTGTCGTCGTCCCAACCAAAGTGATGATGGTGGTAATGAAAGTGATGGTGATGATGGCGATGATATTGGCAGTGATGATGATGGTGATGATGATGATGATGATGATGATGATGATGATGATGATGATGATGATGATGATGATGATGATGATGATGATGATGATGATGATGATGATGACAAAGATGACGATGATAATGATGATGATGACGACGAAGATGATGACGACGATGATGACGAGGACGACGATGATGATGATGGGATAATTTCCTAAAACAAATGATTACCGATCCTACGAGGGGACAAAATACCCTGGACTTAATTCTAACAAATAATGAGCACCAAATAAGCAGCGTAATAGTGGGAGATAGTCTAGGCTTTAGCGATCATCAAGAAATAAAATTTAATGTTATTTGGGAAAAATAAAAAGTACGAATAACGTTCAAGTACCAGACTTCAGGAAAGCAAACTTTGACAATATAAAAACCTATTTGAAATTGAATACGAAAAGCCAGGCGGACGTTTCAGACATTCTTGATTCTCGTCGCGGGGCTGGTAGTCAGGTGTGGGTCATGGGTGGTAATATGCATACCTTAGGTCAGGTCTGGGTCAAGGAGGGTAATACGCATACCTTAGGTCAGGTCAATTGGGGGTGAGGGCCCAACAGTCAGGTCAGTAATTTAAATGAAATGTATAACAATCTAACTGATCTAATTATTAATGCACAAAATACATTCATCACCCTAAAGTCAATACGGAAAAATAGTAATACTCCCAAATGGATGACGGACAGATTGAAACATGAGATCGGAATGAAAAGAGGACTTTACGTAAAAATGAAAAACGGGGAATCACACCTTAGATCAAGATATAACGAAATGGCAAAGCTGGTTAAAAGGAATACACGTTCAGCGAAACGTAATTATGAAATCAAGGTTGCCAGTCAAGCAAAATCCAACCCAAAGGGTTTCTTTCACCTCTATAGAACAAAAATTAAAGAAATAATAGGACCAATTAAAAACGATGAAAATGTCATGATTGAATCGGAAGAAAAAATGAGTGAGGAGTTTAACAATTATTTTCTATCGGTGTTTACTAATGAGAGGTTAGATAAAGTACCTGACTGCGATCCGATTTTCAGTGGGGATGAAGAAAGTAGTCTAACTAATATCAGCATTAGTAAAGAAGTAGTCAAGCAGATTGACAGACTTGAAGCTACAAAATCTCCGGGTCCAGACGAAATTTTTCCAAGAATGCTTAAAGAGTGTAAATTTGAAATCTGCGACCAGTTAACTGAAATATTCAATAAATCGGTAGACACTGGTTCTGTTCCAAATGCTTGGAGGCAGGCAAACGTTGTTCCTGTTTTTAAGAAGGGAGATAGATCG
>NC_134778.1:14329758-14337258 GCF_046742065.1 Oratosquilla oratoria | reverse complement strand
CTGTCTTCGACACCTACAAAAAGCACTCTCTTATCATCTCCTCTGTCTTTGACACCTATACAGAGCACTCCTTCATCTACAGCTGTGTAGGTTGTGAGTTACCTACATTGGGAATTGGTGGTGAAATAAGCTCGGGAATGTTGTTGGTTTTAATGTGTCAGTCTTAGTTCTATCTACAATATACACGGCAAGCTCCAAGCAAAACTCGGAGTGTTGCCAGAAACATAGCACATACATTTTTACAAAGGTTACCGAACATGGAAATAGTCTTGCATCACGTGTCGGACTCGGGATCAACAGCTATTACCGTCCCGGATAAGAGATCAGAGTTCATATATGATCCGATCTTTGGGTAATGGTGTGTCCTTATACACACACTCACAAAACTCTTTGCCCTTCAGAGCTGGAGTGCCGGCTTGGAGAGCGACCAAAACCTTAGACTGTAAATTATTTGGTTCCATGTCATTTCTGAAGGGGTGTCTGTAAAGAAAAAAAAATGTTTTAGTTATCTCTAAGATTTTATTTCAATCTATAGTTCGTGCCTTCAAAGAGTCCGTTCATGGTGTGGTACACGTCCTGATTTACCACTAGCCATTCTCCCAAATCAACTTCAGAACATGCTTCTCTTATTTCCCATCTATGAGCAATTTAATTTTTTAATATCCTATAAATAGTAAGGGATAGTAGGATATAATGTCAGTGAAGGACAAAATATAATTTTAGGAAGGGATACCGGACAGAATGTCAATGAAGGCCAAAATATCATGATAGGATGTAATGTCGCTAGAGGACGAAATGTCACATTAGGTTGTAATGTCATAGGACAAAATGTCGCAATGGGATATAATGACAGTGGAGGACAAAAGATCACGATGGGAAGTAATGATAGTGGAGAACTAAATATCACGATAGGATGTAATGATAATGGAGGAGAAAATATCACGGTAGGATATAATGTCAGTGAAGGACAAAATATAATTTTAGGAAGGGATACCGGACAGAATTTCAATGAAGACCAAAATATCAAGATAGGATGTAATGTCAGTGGAAGACAAAAGATCACGATGGGATGTAATTATAGTGGAGGAAAAAATATCATGTACTTTAATGCCCGTAGTATTAGGAACAAATTTCAAGAAATACAGGCGTATGTCAAAAGCGAAAATCCCGATATGATAGGAATAACTGAGACATGGTTAAATGGTACAGAGTTCGAAGTTGAATTTAGTATTGCGGGATTTAAACACTTTCATCAGGATAGAAACCACAAGAAAGGTGGGGGTGTTCTATTGTACGTTAAAAACAATGTTCATGCTTGTGTTTTAGAGAAAGTGAAACAGGATGCATATGATAGTTTGTGGGTTGAGTTAACCCAAACAAATGGACAAAAAATGAATATAGGTGTAATATATAGGCCAAAGACATTATCATTAGCAGACGACCAACTGTTATTTCAAGAACTGTCTAGTTTCTGCAACCGGGATTTATTGATAATGGGTGATTTCAATTTTACTGACATTGATTGGATGACCCTTGAACATGGCCATATAGGTAGTCGCTTGATTGATTTTCTTGGTGACAATTACTTAATTCAGCATGTAAAAGAGCCGACAAGATATGGAAACTTACTCGATCTTTTGATCACTAGCCGCGAAAGCATGGTAAGTGATGTAGAAGTCGGTGAATCTGTTGCAAATAGCGATCACAACTTAGTTAGATTCAAACTCCTAAACAATTTTAAAATAGATACTTGTGTTTCTAAAATACCCGATTTCAGTAAAGCTCAGTTCATAGGACTACGTCAGGAGCTTCAGCTTACAGATTGGGAGGCAAAATTAAACGAAAGACCTGTAGATCAGATGTGGGAAATTTTTCAAAATACGCTCACTAAGATGATTCAAACTTACATTCCTTTAAGGACAGACGTCCCCCAAATCAGGCTCGCCCAAAGTGGCTCGACAAAGAAACTGAAAAAAGTATTGCTAAAAAGAGACAGGCTTATAAGAAATATAAGTGCTCGGGTGCATCTAATGACTATGAAAATTATGTATCAATACAGGGAGATTAAAAAAAGACAATAAGGAAAAGAAAACGACAATACGAAATTAACATCGCTGATAAATCCAAAGAGAATCCCAAAGAATTCTATAGTTACATTAGAGATAAAAAGGTTGTTAGGAATCACATTGGTCCACTATCATCTGCTGACGGTCAACTTGAATATTCAAATGAAGGAATGTGTAATATCTTAAACAATTATTTTAGCTCGGTATTCGTAAACGAAACACCTCAAAGTGAATTCCAAACTGAAACCTGTGAAAAGTCTAGGGTAAACTTACTCACTACGGTAAATATAACAAAAGAAAAAATTAAAAGGTGTATAGACAAACTCAAAGTTAATAAAACACCAGGGCCTGACGGTTGGCATCCAAGAATCTTAAAGGAAATGAAAAATGAGATTGTTGTTCCATTAGAAATTATTTTCAAGAAATCCATCATATCCGGAGATGTCCCAAGAGAATGGAAGCTAGCTAACGTTACTCCCATATTCAAAAAAGGTGACAAAAAGAAACCAAATAACTATAGGCCTATAAGTTTGACTTCAATCGTAGGAAAAATAATGGAAACTATCATCAGAGATGCTATCGAACATCATTTAGAAAGTAACCTTTTGATAAATGATAGCCAGCATGGTTTCAGACGGAAACGTTCTTGCGTGACTAACTTACTCGAATTCTACAACACAGTTATCTCGAATTATGACAAAAGAAACAATATAGATTTAATATATCTAGACTTTGCAAAAGCTTTTGATACCGTCCCATACGAAAGACTACTTACTGAATTAGCTTTGCATGGAATAAGTGGTAGCCTATTAGGTTGGACTAGTAATTGGTTGAATGGTCGAAAACAGAGAGTTGTTTTAAATGGAAAAACTTCTGGATGGAAAAGTGTTGCAAGTGGAGTTCCTCAGGGTTCCGTTCTTGGGCCACTTCTATTCATAGTATATATAAATGATATAGACCATGGACTAAAATCTACTGTTTCCAAATTTGCTGATGATACAAAACTGTGCGGAGTGGCAAATGATCACTCAAACCAATTAGATATTCAAGTAGATTTAGATCAATTACAGCAATGGTCTGAAAAGTGGCTAATGAAGTTTAACACAAGTAAATGCAAGCTAATGCACATAGGTAAAAATAACAGTAAGTACGATTACAAGTTACTTGGAAGTTCGGTAACAAAAGTGGATAGTGAAAAAGATCTCGGCGTAATTATCAGTAACGATCTCAAATCATCCAAGCAGTGTATTTCAGCCTCTGAGAAAGCAAATAAGATTCTGGGACTGATTGCGCGATCTTTTGATTTCAAAAGTCCATCACTCATTAACAAGCTATATAAATCGTTAGTTCGTCCACATTTGGAATATGCTGTTTCCGTATGGTCACCGAATCTCATTAAAGACATTGACAGACTGGAAAAAGTACAACGGCGAGCCACAAAACTGATTCCAAATATCAAAAATAAATCATACGAAAATCGACTAAAACACATGAATCTGTTTTCCCTAAAAAAGCGTAGACTCAGAGGTGACTTGATACAGGTCTTTAAGATTTTAAAGGGAATTGACAACATCAAAAGTGACAAAATTTTCACATTGAATGAGAATCAGACAAGAAATAATGGTCTCAAACTATCCGGAAATAGATTCAATTTAGAAGTAGGCAGAAACAACTTTGCCAACCGTGTAGTAAATGAATGGAATAAACTTCCTGCACAGGTAGTGCAATGTAGTTCAGTTCGAAGCTTTAAGAATCAGTTAGATAAATACCTAAGTAAGATGCTGTAATGATTATAATTTATCTTATATTATTTGTTTTTGTTTTGTTATAATTTGTCTGTCTGATTTTCATTTATAATTAGTTATATGTCAATTTATTATTATTTACTATTTACCTGTTTGTTTATTATTTAACTAAACCTATGCATTTATTTATGTTTTTTATTTGTTATCTACATTATTACAGTTTTTATTTATTGTTTTATTATTAATATGATTTTTTTTTCGCATCCGACCTAGATATGGATCAAAAGGTCTCCTGTCGGCATGCTCCGCCATTGTTATCCTTTGAAACTACATAGTGGGATTATAACAACCATTACCCACTCCTTCCCACCTGTCTAAACCTCAGCGTGGCAACATGGAGAAAAGCGCTGTTGCCACTTGTTAGAGAATTGATTCAAATCGTTGTTATGATCCTAAAAAGGGATATTCATTGTACTACACAGATTCCTTTATTATATACAGAATAGAAAAGTTGATGTGGTATATAGATGAAAAATAAGAGAGAGAGGCATGTACAGAAGTTGATTTAGCAGAATGGCTAGTAATCGTATGTCACACCCTGAACGATCTTGGAGCCCAAAGACTGTAGTGTAATGATGTCTTAATGTTGTATATATATATATATATATATATATATATATATATATATATATATATATATATATATATATATATATATATATATATATATATATATATATATATATATATATATATGATTTGGTACATTTTAAGACTTGCATTTTGATTATGTTACCCCTTAAAAAAAAAAAGAATATTCTTACTGATAGGCCGCACGGTAGCCCAGTGAATACCGTGTCGACCAAGAACCAGCGGCTTGCCGCAACTGATAGGACTTTGTACTACCAGAAGTTTTTCACTACGTGGGAGTGGAATGGTGAGTTCATTCTTAGCTAGACACAAATGTACATGTATTCAGCAGCATTATTTATTTAGGTGTTAAAATTTCGAACTCCTTCCCTGTAGTCATACTTTTTAGAGATATATTCGGAATTTTGATAGATTTATTTATTGACAATGAAAAAAGAAAATCTCCTTGCATTGCTACTTAAACTAGAACTGCATACGGAGGACGAGGGCGTATGAATCATGGCGACCACTCGTCACCGCTATGAAATTCTATTTCTACAAAATGATAATTGTTTTTGTGATGTTATACCAAGTCATTACTATATCACCACTTACAGACTATTATCACCATGATCGAAGCCGGGTACCTGAGTTACTTATCACGTCCCATACCAGCTACGCCACAAAGGGTTACAAGAACTATTACCTTATACGACACATGCATGTAGGAATTCCATGCCGATAGAAAATATAAATAGTCCATATATAAATTCTACACAGCCCTCATACTATGCTCTCTGCCAACAACATTATGGGATCTTTTCCATTTTACGGTATGGAGTTGATTTCAACAACTTGAGAGAGGTAAGAAATGAATATTAATCTGAAACCTAACCTAACGTGACCTAACCTAACCTAACCTAACCTGATCTAACCTAATCTGACCTAGCCTAGCCTGACCTAACCTAACCTGACCTAACTTAACCTAACCTAACCTAACCTAACCTAACCTAACCTAACCTAACCTAACCTAAAAATTCTGCATGCCGTAAAATGGAAAAGACCCACAGTATGATATGAATCACTTGTGTGCAATGGTATTATATCACTAACTATTTTAGTTTTATTGAAGCTCGCTGGCTGAGCGGGATAGGGCGTCGTTACTTGCGGCGAAGGTCGAGGTGAGGACGGTTCGAATCCTGCCACCGGCGAAGTTAAACCAAGGGCATGGTTCATTAAATTCCACTCTATAAAAGTCCTCTGTGAGAGGCACCGTCCTAGCCTTACGACAGGGGGGAAGTGTGTGACGTTAAACCATATCACATCACATCACATTTTGCTGTTACGATCAGGTTCGAACCCATGGGAGGAGAAAGGTTGGTTGATAACTTGGGACGGAGTAACCGATGGGTCACTCACACGTAATGTCCTTCTTTCCGTGTTATTTAAGCACCAGATTTCATGTAGACCAACAAAACCGACGTTGAAATTCTAAGGATATAAACACATATGCGAGTAAGCGTATTCAGCTCCGGTCAACGCACAGATCGCCTGGTTTTCAGAGCAGGAAACAATAACCTTCTATCCAAATACAATTACAAATACATATTACAAATACATATGTTACAAATACAATTACAATAAAATTACAAATGCATATGTTACCGACTCGAGCAGCACTTGAAAGACCTGTTTCTGTGAGGTGACATCAGTAAAAAATATTCATCTAAACGAATGAATGATGAATTTGTACATTGACGACCGCACATATAAACAAGCGAAGAAATTCATTATATACCTCCAGATCCATGATTAAATACCCTCCGTAAAAAAAAAAAAAAGTAGTATTGGTGATTCAGCATCTGTTCCTGAAAACAAAAGCTTCATTCCGGGGCAATGCGACAGAGGGGCTGGGACGTCGAAACGCCCACTCATCATTCAGATTGACGACAGCATCAAGGCAACCGCGTTGGGCCGGCCGGGTCGAGACGTGTTGGGATGCAATGATGGGCTGTGATGGGTATGATGGTTGTCGATAGGCAATGAAGGGCGTGAGAGCCAAGTCCTAACGGCTGCTGGACTTTTTAATGCGAGCGAGAGGTCGTCGCCGCTGGGCTGGACTTGGGAAAGGTTTACAGGCGCGGCGGGAGAGCAGAGGGAAGGATGGGCAAGGCCAGCGACGGCCTGGGGGGTCGGGAACAGGGACGGGGGTGGGTTGCGGGGGCGGAGATGGAGAGGAGGGTGATGTAGTAGGAGGGGAAGAAGACTAGAGTCGCGGGAGGAAGATGTATTGAAGGAACGAGACAAGATAGGGATATTGTGATCAGAAGGAAGAGAGAGAAAAAAAAAATGGAATGAAGGAAAGACAAAAGAGGAAAAGTAGTAGTAAAAAGAGAGGAATGAAATGAATGGTAATGATAAGAATAGAAAGAAAGAAGGGAAAAGAAAGGAAAATAAGTGGAGAAAAAAATTTGAAAAGAAAAGATAAAAGGGATATCGAGATTCCAAGACAATGTGACAAATGTTGCCATGGCTTGACATAGATAAATGCACAATATAAAGTCTTGAAAGAATGTGTGTTAATGTGTGTGTGTTAAGGGTTTTCAGATTGTTAAGATAAGGTGTAAACATACAAAAAATGCCCTCTGTCGGTCGCCATTCTGACTTCCACGTTGTAAAGACAATCTGAAATCCTTAATAAAAAGCCATTTGCTCTCTTTCGCCATTAAATCGGTTAAATCCAGAGGAGGCATTCCATAAGCAACGCAATCCAATTGATAGAGGTAATGACAGTGTTTCTTCCATGCAACCCGCTACCGGTAACTGATAGGTCGCTCTAACACCCGTTGCTCCAGAAACATAGGCAACTAATGCCAAAATATGAAAACATTTGACTCCCTCTTAATCAGGAGAACTTATTGTATCTGGAAAAAGAGTAAGGGCAATTTTGACATATCAGGCAATGAAAAGAAAAATTGATATGGCTTGATGGGAGAATGAGGTATGTTATTGATTTCCTAGAAACAAATACAAATAAATAAAAGACTGCTTGGAATCTG
>NC_134778.1:14309758-14314758 GCF_046742065.1 Oratosquilla oratoria | reverse complement strand
AGATACAGAGGTAATGAAGAACCATCAAAGCTGGATTTAATACTTATGACAGAACCTGAAATTGTCGACAAAATTGATTACAAAACTCCGATAGGAAAGAGTGACCATGTACTAATAGAATTTGAGATGAAAGAGCAAATAGATCAAAGTAGAAATAAAAAAACATAGAATAGGAAGACTAATGTACAACAAAACAAATTTTGAGAAACTCAAAAAATTCTTTCGCAACGCGAACTGGGAAAAATTCCTAAAAGAAGAAACAAGGACGGAAGAGAAATGGAATATACTAAAAAAAATTTATAAGGAGGAAGTGAATAAATATGTACCACAACAAAAAAAGGAAAGAACATACATAAAAAGCTGGTACAACAAAAAATGTAGTGAGGCTAAGGATAAAAGAGACAAAGCCTGGAAGAAAAGGAAAAAAGACAAGAAAACAAGCAATTGGCTAATGTACATCAAACTAAGAAATGATTATGTAAAAATACGCAGAGATGAAAAGAGAAACTACGAAAAAAAATGCAAGGAAGAACCCAAACTATTTTACAGGTATGTAAATGGCAAACTGAAGAATAAACAAGAAATAGAAAAGCTGCACCAGGGTAAATACGAATATACAGAAGAGCTGGAAATGGCTGAAATTATGAACAGCCACTTCAAATCAGTATTCACAATAGAAAACTCATCTAACTGTGAGGAAATAGGGAGATATCCCCCTCAATGAAAGAAATAATTGTAAGACAGAAGGAAATCAGCGACCAAATCAAAACCCTTGATGTCAGAAAATCACATGGATCAGAAGGAATTGCAAATTGGATACTGAAAGAATGCATGGAGGAATTAAGAGATAAAATATACAATATAATAAAATTCTCACTTCAAGAAGGAAATGTGTCACAGGACTGGAAGAATGCAAATATTGTACCGATTTATAAGGGAGGAAACAAGGAAGGTTCATCAAATTACAGACCGGTCTCCCTGACAAGCACATTTGCAAAAAATTGTGAAAAGGTAATCAAAAATAGATGAGGTAAACATTTGGAAGAAAAAACTATACGGAATCCAAATAAATTTGGATTCTGCTTCTACTCGAGATTAATAGATATAATAAAAGAGAGAGATGGTTGGGCAGACTGTGCCGTTCTGGACCTACAAAAGGCATTTGATAAGGTACCACACAATAAACTAATAAGAAAAATAGAGTCAATAGGTGGCATCAGAGGAAAATTATTGGAATGGATGAAAGACTTCCTGACTGGGAGGAAAATGAGAGTAGTAATTAGAGATAAATTCTCAAATTGGGAAGAAATGATAAGTGGTGTCCCGCAGGGATCAGTACTGGCCCCGATCATGTTTGCCATATACATAAATGACATGGATGAAGGAGTAGTGTTATATGAATTTCTTTGCAGACGACGCAAAAATACTAAAGAAAGTAAGAACGGAGGAGGATTGCAACTCATTACAACAAGACTTGGACAAGATCTGGAAATGGACTCAAAAGTGGGAAGTGAAATTCAATATCAAGAAATGTAGTATAATGGAATTTGGAAAAAGTAAAAACAGAATATCGAGAGATTATAGAATTGGTGAAGAAGAGGTCAAAAAAGTAAACTCGGAAAAAGACCTTGGAGTGATGATCAGCAAAGACATGACACCGGACAAACATATTAATAAAATAGTCTGAGAAACCTACAATTGATTGAGATCAATGAAAGTGGCATTTGTCTATTTGGATGAGGAAAAAATAAATGAATAAAAAAAAAAAATAACTACACTAATAAGACCAAAACTCGAGTACGCAGCAGCACTATGGACACCCAGTACCAAAAAGAAAAAAAGAAAAAAAGAAAAGAAGAAAAAAAAAATAGAAAGAATACAAAGAGCAACAACAAAACTGGCACCAACTCTTTCCAAAATGACATATGAACAAAGACTGTCCAAATTAGAATTACCAACTCTGGAACAAAGAAGGGAAAGAGGAGACCTACTAACTATCTATAGAATTATGAAAGGAATGGAAATCTTAGATAATAATGAATTATTGAAATGGGACAATGGAAAAACAAGAGGACACGAAAAATAAAAGATAAATACAGAAGATCTGAAAAAAAAGCTTCCCACACAGAGTAATAGATACCTGGAACAAATTAGACAAAGAAAAAATGTGTGCAAACACTATTCAAGATTTTAAGAAAAAAACTTGATGCTGAAAGATACAAAATACGAATTAACTAATATACCGAAGGACAGAGGAAATATAGTAATTATGGGTGACTTTAATTTAAATCCTGTCTGCCAAGGCTCTGTATTGTTTTCCTCATGTCATAAATTGTTTATTTTTGTGTTTACTTTGTTTTCCGGTAAAGCCAAAGTAGGCTTACACTCTAATTAAACTTTGAGATGTTGTCCCATGGTTTTTCATTATAATGGCGACGAGAACAACGGTAAAGAAGCTTGGAAGAATCTTGCCACCAAAATCAAAGTTCGGGGCCTTTTTTTTTTTTTGTAGAAGGGGAATTTATTAAAGAAGCCGACTTCGTATAGATCGCTGGCAAGTTGAAAACCTCGTGTTTATCTGGTAGATTTCCATAGTCTTGATTGCTTTATGATAGTCTACCAATGGATTTTAACTACAACTGAAGAATTGTGAAATTGAATAGAATTAAATATGGCTTGCAGTGCTTATGGGAAGGTTAATGCTTTTGATCCATAAGAAAATAAAACTGGAGATCCGGTTGCTAATGTTGGAAGCTCAGTTTTCTTATACAGGTATCAGAGATGTTTCTGAGAAAAAGAATACATTACTAGCGTCTTTAGGAGCCGAGATTTACAGTGTTTTAGCGTGTTTCTCAACTCCAAAGCTACCCCAAGAAGTGGAGTACGAAGACATTGTAAAAAGTATGAAGAATCATACATTAAGTTTCAACAAAAGAAGAGAAACGGTGGTGGCACTTTACAAAGGTTGCATGCAGATTTAAAGTAATTTGCTAAAGAGCGTGAATTTGGTAATTCTGTTGACAATCGAGTTAGAGACAAACTGTTCAAGGCTATTGATGGGGAAGTGCATCTTCCTGATCTGGCAGCGGAGATTTTAGATCTACAGTCAAAGTCTTCTGCTGATACTCTTGAAAAAATTATTGATATATGAATAAGCTTTCTGCACAGAAAAAGTAAGTTTATCTGCTATCTAGAAAAAACAAAAATGCTGTAATGCCTGCGATTTATTTTATATTATTTGTTTATTTGTTTGTTTTTACTTGTCTGTTTGTTTATTATTATTTTCTTTATTTTAATTTATTATTTGTTATCTATCAATTTATCATTATTTACTATTTACCTGTTTGTTTATTATCTATCTATACCGATGCATTCATTTATTTGATCATTATTTATATTATTATAATTTTTATTTATTTATTTATCATTATTAGCTAGTGAGGTTGTTTAATGTGTGTCTAAGGTAGAAAAATCTGCCAGAGGACTGAAGTAGTGTTTGTATTGTTCTATTTTACAAATAAGGAAGGTACAAATGTGAATGTGGTGGTTTTAGAGGGATCTGTTTGTTGAGTGTAGTTGAAAAGGCATATGGAAAGGTGTTAATAAAGAATTAGGAAAAATAATAGAGGGTGTAATTGGTGGGGAACAGCGTGGGTTTAGGAAAGGTAGAGGGTGCGCGGATCAAAATTTTGTGGTAAATTAAATATGCGAGAGGTTTTTGGCAAAAGGTAAAAATGTTTCGAGGGTTTTTATGAATCTTGGGGGGCTTATGAAAGGGCAAACAGGAAGGCATTATGGAAAATATTTCAAATATGTTGGATAGGGGGAAATCTGTTAAGGGATGTCAAAAGCTTTTAGGTGAGTACAAAAGCTTGTGTTAGGGTTGGGGGACGATGAGAGTTAGTAGTTTGATGAAGGTAGGGATGCGTCGGGGTTGTATGATATCGCCATGTCTGTCCAATGTGCTCATGGATGAGGTGGCATGGAACTGGCTTATTTTTGCTTTTATAACCCATTACCTCAACATTTATCCTTGATGATTTTTGTGATAGATGATCAAAGTACCTCATATTTAATTCTGTCTCTATCCTATTGTCATTTGATGTATTATTCGTTACATTCCGGCCTCATAAGACTAGTTATATTTGTAACCTTCGTGAGGATTTGGTTGTTCTTTGACTGGTTTGATATATCTACCAACTTCACCTTTACTTTTACTTCTTTTCATCCTCTCTTAATGAGATCTTTGATTCTGATAGTTTCTGCAAGGTCCGACGAATCATTTATTAACTGTACATATTGATTTATAGTTAGCGCTCTTGTTTTCATAGGATTAGTACGAGGACTCATGGTTTTCTCTGTCCTATTGCTTAAGGTAAATATTCACAACCGTGCTCAGTAAGAAACTAGAATTTAGAAAAATATTTCGTTTGGAGTTAGTCAATTCCCCCAGAAGGATGCCTGATTGTGGTAGAGCTGTTCATTTACAAAATCCGTAAATCTCGTCACCTCCATCAGGAGAGCCTTGAGGGGCCTACATTCGCTCTCCGGACTGGGCAGAAATCTAATTTAGACTGTATGTCTAATACAGAAAACAGCCCAAAGTCTCTTCCCGGAGAGATCTGTGGGAAGGCCTAAGGGCCATTGCCAGCCGCTGTGGTGCTGAGAGTTTTTCCACTTAGTAAAACTTGAGGCAACAGTTATAGTATTCCCCAGCTGCTTTAACCCCATCCCACGTACACTTTTTCCAAAAACACTTGCGATATTTATTGATCTACTTCGCATTTGTCCCCTTCTAAAACCGCCCACCAACCGTCACCTTGACCTTTTCCCCTGTCTCAGTTGTCCCTTTCACCCAGTTTCTTCATCTTCCATTGTTCTTTGTCCGTTAGGGAGACTGGGGTGGGGGTGGGGGTTGCAGCCGATCTAAGTCCCTCGCCCTCGCTTGTCTTTTGTCCTAGCAAGGGTGTCGATACTCCTGTTTGAGTTCGATGTCCCGC
>NC_134778.1:14294758-14302258 GCF_046742065.1 Oratosquilla oratoria | reverse complement strand
TAGTATCCCAATTACACCCAGACACACTCCAGAAAGCTGGTACTATTCCATTCACACCAGGTATCACGCTAGGCGAATTCTCGAGGAAATTCTCTGACACGTACATAGCTATCATCCAGATCCAGAGCCAGACAGTACCCATTGCACCCGCCCACACAATAGCCCAGGCCACACAGTCCCCCTACTCCACATAACACGAGATCAAGATATACATCTCGCACTCAACATCGCTCACGTCAACAGTTGAGCAGTAGTCGTCACTCAGGTCAGGTCAACTGGGTAGCTGCTTCAGTTAGCGATATGGCGAGTGAGTGTGTCACTGTGTTCAGCGCCGAAGAGGTTCAATCTCTACTTAGCAGAATTGAAGCCTTGGAGGATGCTGTAAAGTGCCTTAAAGAGGAGAATCGAGTTCTCCGCTCGAAGGCCCATAATACGGAAGACAAAATTAGCGATGAGCATGGATGGAATACGGTGAGAAATAAGATGCGGAAAAGTGAAAAAAAGTCTTCACCAGCCCCACTGAAATGCAAAAACTCGTTTCAAGTGCTGGCGAATCTGCAGGAAGAAGGAACTAATGAAATCCAAGAGAAGAAGGAAAGGGCAGACGCTGGATCCCTGCCCACAGGTAAGATTTTGGTAGTTGGAGACAGTCAAGTGCGGTATTTAGACAGGGTTTTCTGCGACAAAGATAGGAAACATAGGGACGCAGGTGTGTTTCCCTGGCGCGGGCATAGGAGATGTTAGAGATAGGATAGAGGAGTGTCTAGTAGGAGAAGGTAAGGACCCAGTAGTTTGCTTAAGTGCCGGAGGAAATGATATAGGTAAGCTAGGGAGTGAGGAATTATTTGCGCGGTACCGGGATGCGCTAGACAAGATCAGGAATAGGGGAGGTGTTCCTGTAGTATGTGGAATCCTTCCGAGGCGCAGAGTTGGAGGCATGTGGCATTCCAGGGCTATTGCAATGAATTGCAGGCTGGCAAAACATTGTAAGGCCAATGGATGGGCATTTGTCGACAACTGGGACAGCTTTTATGGTAAGAATCACCTATACACAAGGGACGGAGTGCACTTGTCTCCCAGAGGATTTCGGCTCCTTGCTGAATCCCTTGAGCGAGAAGTAGGCATCCTACAGGGTTTTTTCGGGTAGATTATGTGGGAGAAGGGGGGGAAGTATCGGAATATAGTTTAGGCAATAGAAACAACTTAGAGGACTGTGTAAAAAATCACCAAAGCAGGTGGAGGGAAGATAAACTTAAAGTTTACTATACAAATAGCAGGAGCATAATTAACAAAATTGATTTGCTGCGAGGTAAAGCATGCGTAGAAAATTTCGATATTATAGCTATTACCGAATCCTGGATCAACATGGCTGATAAACATTTTCTTCCGGAAATCGAAATAGAAGGATATAAGTTTTTTCATAAGGATAGGGTCGGCAGGAATGGGGGAGGTGTAGCACTTTTCGTTAAAAATACTTTAAACTGTATTGTCAACAATTCGATTAAGGAAGAGGACTGTACGGAATCTATTTGGGTAGAGATTATAGGCAAGAATAAGAAAGCTATTATTGGCGTCTTGTATAGACCTCCTAACCTCAGCATTGAGCAGACTGATTCCCTGATTCATGAAATTCACAGAGCGTCCCAGTACAAAAACGTTGTAATCATGGGAGATTTTAACTATAGAAATCATTGACTGGGAAACTTTAATAGGAGATCATGAAGCGAAGAAATTCCTAGATGTAGTGCAGGATAATTTCCTAAAACAAATGATTACCGATCCTACGAGGGGACAAAATACCCTGGACTTAATTCTAACAAATAATGAGCACCAAATTAGCAGCGTGATAGAGGAGATAGTCTAGGCTTTAGCGATCATCAAGAAATAAGATTTAATGTTATTTGGGAAAAAATAAAAAGTACGAATAACGTTCAAGTACCAGACTTCAGGAAAGCAAACTTTGACAATATAAAAAACCTATTTGAAATTGAATACGAAAAGCCAGGCGGACGTTTCAGACATTCTTGATTCTCGTTGCGGGGCTAGTCAGGTGTGGGTCATGGACGGTAAGAAGCATACCTTAGGTCAGGTCTGGGTCAAAGAGGGTACTACGCATACCTCAGGGCAGGTCAATTGGGGGCGAGGGCCCAGCAGTCAGGTCAGTAATTTAAATGACATGTATAACAATCTAACTGATCTAATTATTAATGCACAAAATACATTTATCCCCCTAAAGTCAATACGGAAAAATAGTAATACTCCCAAATGGATGACGGACAGATTGAAACATGAGATCGGAATGAAAAGAGGACTTTACGTAAAAATGAAAAACGGGGAATCACACCTTAGATCAAGTTATAACGAAATGGCAAAGCTGGTTAAAAGGAATACACGTTCAGCGAAACGTAATTATGAAATCAAGGTTGCCAGTCAAGCAAAATCCAACCCAAAGGGTTTCTTTCACCTCTATAGAACAAAAAATAAAGAAAGAATAGGACCAATTAAAAACAATGAAAATGTCATGATTGAATCGGAAGAAAAAATGAGTGAGGAGTTTAACAATTATTTTCTATCGGTATTTACTGATGAGAGGTTGGATAAAGTACCTGACAGCGATCCGATTTTCAGAGGGGATGAAGAAAGTAGTCTAACTAATATCAGCATTAGTAAAGAGGAAGTAGTCAAGCAGATTGACAGACTTAAAGCTACAAAATCTCCGGGTCCAGACGAAATTTTTCCAAGAATGCTTAAAGAGTGTAAATTTGAAATCTGCGACCAGTTAACTGAAATATTCAATAAATCGGTAGACACTGGTTCTGTTCCAACTGCTTGGAGGCAGGCAAACGTTGTTCCTGTTTTTAAGAAGGGAGATAGATCGTCTATATGCAACTACAGGCCAATCAGTTTGACATCGGTTATAGGAAAATGCTTGAATCAATAATAGTAAATAGACTCAGAGAACACATTGACGGGCATAATTTAATTCGTGTTTCACAGCATGGTTTCTTCAAGGGTAAGTCATGTGTGACTAATCTTCTATCCTTTTACACTAAGGTATATAAGGCGTCAGACAACAATGAAAATGACGATGTTATTTACCTTGACTTTAGCAAAGCGTTCGACAAAGTGCCACACCAGAGACTACTAAATAAAATCAAAGCCCATGGCATAGGAGGAAAAGTGTTAGAATGGATTAGAGCTTGGATTAGTAACAGAAAGCAACGGGTCACCATAAATGGAATAAAATCTAGGTGGGGCAATGTTACTAGCGGGGTTCCCCAGGGCTCGGTTTTTGGGTCCCTTGTGTATATAAACGACTTGGACGAAGGGTTAAATAGTGATGTTAGTAAGTTTGCGGACGACACTAAAATAGGACGCCTAATTAGGTCAGGAGACGACGCCCAGATTCTGCAGGATGACCTTAATAAGCTGTTAACATGGTCGGTGAAGTGGCAAATGAACTTCAATATCTCTAAGTGTAGCGTGTTAAACGTAGGGCTACACAACCCCGAAAATAGATACAACTTAGATAACACGTTTTTAGAAAAATCTGAGTGCGAGAGGGACTTGGGAGTTCTGGTGAGTCCGGACCTTAAAACCAGGAAGCAGTGCATTAGCGCCAGAATTAAAGCTCACAGAGCATTAGGTTTCATTGCTAGGATGGTAACGAGTAGAATTGCAGAAGTAATTATTAAACTCTATCTAGCGATAGTTAGACCCATCCTTGACTATGCGGTACAGTTTTGGTCTCCGTCCTACAGAATGGACGTAAATTCATTAGAATCAGTACAGAGAAGAATGACCAAAATGATACTCGGAAATTTGCCTTACGAAGAGAGGCTTGGGCACCTGAACTTACACTCTCTGGAAAGACGCAGAGTGCGGGGTGATCTGGTGGAGGTGTTCGGGTGGATCGGAGGCTGTAATGGGGGTGATGCAAGCAGGGTCATCATAATAAAACAGCAGGGCGGGACTCGCAGTAGTGGGTACGAGCTGGACAAATTTAGATTTAGGAAGGAAATAGGCAAGAATTGGTTTACTGGTGGGGTGGTCGATGAATGGAATAGGCTTGGTAACCATGTGGTGGGCGCTGAAACTATCAGTTGTTTTAAAAAACGATTAGACAACTTTATGGATGGGGATGATAGGTGGTGATGGATACGGAGCTGCCTAGTGTAGGCCTTATGGTCTTTTGCAGTCTCCTTTATTTCTTATGTTCTTATGTTCTTATGTTCTCTCCATCAAGAACACAAGTGGTTTGTACTGTACATACTGACACAAACCAGGGCACCTTGCAAACACGTGTTACCATAGAAACCCTACACAACCAAACTGACACTGCGATTATCACGGTACATGTTTCCACACGAGTGATCGTTGCTGTGTGCTGTTAGCACAGATGCAACACAGACCAAACTCCCCAGATCACTCTACCGCATGGTATTCACATAACACATCTCCTTTATGACTACAGAACACCAAGAGTCAGTGCACATCAAGGACAATTACTCCATCCCCGGAAATTCACTCATCAACCCTGCTTGTACATACCCTGGATATCCTAGACATATCTTCTCACTCGTTAACATTCAATGATATGTCTAGCAACACCAAAGTGACAATTATTCTTGACACGGGTTCCCCAGTCAATATAATGTCAACACTCAATTTCCATAAATTCCGCACTGCTACTAAACGTGTCACCATTTTGGAGCCCCCCGACGTCACCGTTTGAAAGTAGGTGATGTACCATTCCCGATAGCTAGTCGGTAAATTCTCCCTAGAAATTAACTTTAAAGATGAGTGCCCATCCATTCCAGTTACCGCCTACGTAGTTGACGTTCACTTTCTTGCTGATGTCCTCATAGGTTTAACATTGATGGAGCAACATAACATGGTCATTTACCCTGCTCAAAATGGTATCATTTATTCAAGTCATTTCTCACCTGCATCGCCATCAGCAAGTCCTTATAACGTAAATCACATTCACGTGTCCGAGTAGACACAGGCAGACCATGATCCGCGTCAGTTGCTTCTATTTTCTCCCTTCAAATTCACTCAGCTTCATCACACGAGAATGCACCAGCTGCTAGTACAAACTGTTCCACCACCATCATACAACAGAGTTCCTAGTGTTCAATCACTCAACCCCTCCCCAGGACTCTAACTCTTCTACTTTATTGACAGCTGTGGACATGCATTCCAAATGTAACAGACGTACAACCTCTTCACGCATGTCTAAATCAGCAAAACTGAGGACAAACACCCATTAAATACCATTGGTTTTTCATCCCTTGAAGACACTTTCTTGCCCATCTTAGGGGTATTCAACACCACATCCACCCCAGTCTCATAAGTGTTATCTACATTCAAACACACTCACGCAGTGCTTATTAGCCCAAAGACGCCGTTCCCTCGTGAATATACAGATATACACCTAAGAGTTTTTCAAGCATAAGACATCGATGTACTCTGTATGCCAGAAACTTGCTGTGTCAATGGCATCTCCCTCTATTCAGCCATCAGCTCAACGTCAAAGAAATGTCACACTTGCATTTTAAGTGTCAATGACATTAACGCACCCCTCCGTCTCACAGTTTGTACAAACATTTGTGATTTTGAGGTATATCCCTCACACAATTTCTGACGTACCCACAGCACCGGAATCCATTGATGCATCATATTTCAACCCCATAGACTTCCCTGATGCAGAAGCAGACTTGATTGTACTTTGCAACAAGTTCAGACATACTATTGCATCTCCAGGTAAACTCCTTGGAGTTACTAATCTCATTCAGCATCATATACTCCTTCGTGAGAACTCTAAACAAATTTACATTACCGCATACAGAATGCTACACAGTAAATGTATGATTGTAGATAACCTTATCCAAGATATGATTGCGCAAGACATCATTGAATCATCAATCAGAGAATGGAATTCCCCCTCTTTACTGTCCTTTATACGATGGTTCTTTCCGCCCAGTAGTAGACTTCAAGGAATTAAATAAGCTCACAATACCGGATAGACACCCCATCCCTGTATTATAGGACCTCTTGCACACCGTCGGTGAAAACAACTTAGTGTTTATGACCGTGGACCTTATGACGGGATATTTCCAGATCCCCTTAACTCCAGAGTTTAGGCCTCTGACATTCTTTGTACCCCCACAGGTCATTATTACTTCAAACGACTAGCCATGGGTCTCATTTCAGCTCCTTCAGTATTCAAACGACTTATGCACACAGTCCTTGGAGATCTTATAGGTCATTCAGTGTTTATGTACCTCGATGACGTGATCATCGCTTCAAAATACGAGAGCGAACACTTACACATTCTTCATATTGTCTTCTTACGTTTAGCAAAAGCAGGCCTCAAACTGAAGCTTAAGAAGTGCTCCTTCCTTCAGAAAGGAATACACTCCTTAGGGAATGTCTTTAACTCACAAGGAATTTTAACCTCGCAGGACAAGGTCAAAGCAGTAATTGATTTCCCACGTCCTACTTCTGTTGATCCCATACGTCCATTTCTTTGTCTATCAGGGTTTTAGAGGCGTTATATTTAAGGTTACGCTGGTATAACAACACCTTTTACTTTGCTACTTAAGAAGGAGATCCCCTTCATTTGGACACCTGGCCAAGAGAAAGCCTTTAACGATTTAAAGAGAGCCTTAACCACGGCACCTGTTCTTGTTTTCCCAAACCACAAGCTTCCTTTCATATTATACACAGATGCGTCCTACATTGGACTTGGCGCAGTCCTCATGCAACAACACGACACAAAACTCAGACCAATTGCCTATGCTAGCCGCACACTCAACAAACATGAACAAAATTACTCAGTCACAGACATAGAAGCTTTAGGTGTTAGTATGCACTCAAACATTTCAAAGAGATCATCCTTGGTTACGACATCCACATATATATATAGACCATCAACCAATCTTACACCTCTTCAAAGGAAAGAATCTTTCAGGAAAACTTGCCCGCTGGTTCCTCATCATACAAGAGTTCATGCCCACCTTTCATTTTGTTCAAGGTAAAGCAAACCTAGTAGCAGACGCTCTCAGTCGCCATATCGCGACCATCACTCAAAATCCAATTTCAGTAACTCTTACACAAGTACACATAGCTGCAGCGTAGAGATCAGACCCTCTTTGGAAACGTGTTATATACTTCCTCGAATCTGCAGACACAACTGATACGGATATTTTTCCTCCCAATCTCGACAATTACACATTAGTTGATGACATACTCTATCACAAAACAACAGTAGCGAACAAACATAAACCCAACCGGTCAGTATTTCAGCTCATAGTCCCTACGGACGTCATTTCAGAAGTTCTGAAGAACCTAAACGATTCTTCCATTGCCGCACACCCTGGCAAGGAGAAATGCGTTACACAAGCCAGATTGCACTACTTCTGGTTAACCATGAGGAAGGATATACACTCCCACATTGATGCTTGTCACTCTTGTGCGACTCACAAAGGTCATATC
>NC_134778.1:14277258-14284758 GCF_046742065.1 Oratosquilla oratoria | reverse complement strand
TGAATACAACAAATCATTTTCACGTATGAGCTCCTAAATATAGTCTCCCATCATGTTTTCATAAAAGGATCCTTGATATCTCTGTTCAAAGTTCATTATATCTTGGTGGAAGTGCTACTCTTGTTCCTCTGAATATGCTCCCATATTCTCCTTGAAATTATCGATGTGAGCAACTAAGACATTTTGCAACCCATCTCATCATAGCATTTTACTAAAGCCTCAACCAATTCAATTAGTTATCGGCCTTGTTGTTGCCAAGAAAGCCCTGCACTACAGCAATGAAACAGTCCCAGGATTTTTCTCCTTTTCTATGAGCTTCTGTAGAAATTCTGAGCACTCGATTATTTTTTCTTGCTTGTAGTCCAAAGCTCACCTTTGCCTTTGAAAGCTTAGGAAAGAAATATTGAATATATTTGAAGGCAGTAGTTTGATGCGTAGTGGAGGAAAATTCGAGGATTCATCAATGATTCATGATTATTGTGTGCTTCCGCTGTATTGTTAGTCCTTGGAGGCCAGTGCTTTCTCTGGTGATATGCTACTCTGTTTCTACTGTCCCAAAGGCAAAGAAAACCGGGATTCTTGGTAAAATCTCCTTGCAGTACCATCAAGAACCACCATCTTGAAGCCTCTAATAACTTCTATACTTGCTGTAATTTAAAATTTCCAGTAGAAGCTTTACACTGTTGTAGTCCTCCTTAAGATGCACAGAATGAGCAAGGGCAGAGATGGATACTTGTTTCCATTGTGCAGAAGGACAGTTCCAGGCTTTTGCAGGAGCTGTCAATGAAGAGTCTCCATTCATCTGCATTGCAAGCAATTCCAGTAACATCAAGCAAGCCGGATACATCAATGCAATAGCATAGCCTGCCCTCTTTTGCAAAGAAGCTGAAGAAATGTTTGTGACTTTTTCTTTGGCTGGTCACTTGCACACTATCATCAAGTAAACCCCTCTCCTTCAACCTTGATATCAAAAGCTCACCATTTGATTTTGTCAAACCAAGACCTCTGATAAGGTCATTTAGGTCTCTATGGTTTAGATAGCAAATATTCCTCCCAAATACAACTGTATCTGTGATGTCACAGTCTTCCTCTCAAGTTTAGCTCATCTTTTGACTTGCTACTTTCTTATGATAGCTGACTTCTTTCTGGAGGAGCTGGTACAGGAAGATCAGCACTGTGGTACTGGTGCAATGGAAGATGGAATGTCTGGATAGAGAACAACAGCTGTATTTTTCCCAGATCGGCGTTTGAAAGGATCCACCATGTAGAAAAAGTAGTCAGTTGAGTGATCAGTAGGTTCACACCATATTCTAGGAATAGCAAATTTCACGGCTCTGTTTTTTGTTAACTTTATCTTATTTTTATTTTAAATATCTTAATTGAATTTTACTCTTGAAAAAATAACAGCTATCTTACCATCTGGTGTTCCCTTACAATGCTCATAAGTAAATCGAGGTGCCCAGGATCCACCATGCTTTGTAAGCTTCACACATTTTTTTCAAATGCTGTCACAGAGAACTTCTTTGCTTTTAATTTTGATGAATTGACCACATATGTAGCAGAATGAATCTCCTGAATGACTGCAGCCATTTGATGCCATTTCACCTCTTGTGATATATCTTCTCAGACAGACAAAGCAGGACTGATTGATGGTCTGCAAGCCCCAACTTTTATATTGTCAATCGGTACTCTAGAATACTCTTTGTCTTTCTAGAATTTGTTCCAGTATGTTTTTAATCTTTCTAGAATATTCCTGAACCTACTTTAGAGTATTATGGATTATTCTAGAAAATAATCGTAGGTTCTAGAAAATTCTTCAGTATTCTACATATTTCTACTGTATTCTAGAAAGTTCTAGAATATTCAGGATTTTTTTACATTGAATAGAATGTTCTAAAATGTTCTAGAAACTTCTGAAAAATGTATAATGTTATGGAACATTTGAGAAGATTTCTGAAATGTAAGCAAATTCTTCTAAATATGAGACATTTCATGTATGATCTGGTCACTTCAAGAATGATCTTATTAAAATAAAAAATCTTTAGAACATTTTATATTCTTTCATTGTTTTAATTTACTATAATGAAACACGGCAAAAATGTAAATTCGTTGTCCTGATCACAAAAGCAAAATTTTAGGATCAAAATAACTTGTTTCTATTTTATTCAGGTGGAAACAACCGGAAAATTATAGTTTTGGGCCAAGGGAAGACAAAAGTTATTTTTTTTTTACCTAGTGTAATGTTAATGATAATGATGATAATGATGATAATAATAATAATAATAATAATAATAATAATAATAATAATAATAATAATAATAATAATATAATAATTAATAATAATAATAATAATAATAATAATTAATAATAACAATAATAGTAATAATAATAATAATAATAATGATAATAATAATAATAATAATAATAATAATAATAATAATAATAATAATAATAATAATAATAATAATAATAATAATAATAATAATAATAATAATAAGAATAAAGATAATGATAATAATAATAATAATAATAATAATGATAATGATAATAATAGTAATAATGATAATATCAATAATAATACTTACAATGATAATGATAATAATGATACATACATACATATATCAAAGTTTTTCCGCATTACATAGGAGCCCGTCAAACGGCATAATTCCACTCTTATCCATTTCACCCTCACCCACTCTACTTCCATTCACCATCCATCCATCTCTCTTTTCTTGGTTCCTAAATGACGGGTCATCCCTGCATCTCACCCACTGCCATGGGTTAGAAGCAACGCACATTCACAGCAAGGTCGCTTTATTCAATCGGCGACCCCTCCTTTCCATCCTCTCATGCAGGAAAGGGGAAGACGGGGGAGAAATTCCTTCTGGTTGCGTCAAAATATCATCCACACATAACCACTCCCTAACTACCCACCCCAATCCACCTTCCACTTACTTCCGTGCATCAAAGCATCACCCATACACAACCATTCTCTACTCACCCTCATCTAATCTCGTCTCCCTTTGTTCCTCAACAGACATCCCTCTCTTTCTCAACGCCCCTCTTACCCTATTCATCCATCTCATCCTCGGTCGCCCCCTCCTATTCACTCCATCTACCTCCGCTCTCCACACCTCTCTTACTAATTTTTCTTCATTCATTCTTTCTATGTGTCCAAACTATCCCAATACTCTTTCATCAGCCCTATCTCCCAACTCATTTTCCATCCCTGCTCTCTTCCTCACCTTCTAATTTCTTACTTTATCCAGCCTAGTAACCCCTACCATACTTCTCAGACATTTCATATCAAACACATTTAAACTCTTCCTCTGTTCCTTTTTTATGCCCCCATGTTTCTGCCCCATACAGTGCTGTTGGCACTAACTTCCTATATCCCTCCTTTGATCCTGCTATTAGCGCAGTGTCTTTATCAAACAACTACTGGCTGATCTCCCATTTTCTCCATTTTCTTTAACCATCTCTATTCCCCTGCCTCCCTTGCATTTACCTCTTGGACCACCTCATCCATGTATAAATTGAACAGCTACGGCAACATGACACATCCGTGACGAAGTCCCACCCTTACCTCAAAACACTCGCTCTCTCTATTTCTAATCCTAACACAGGCTCTACTACTCTCATAAAAACTCGTGACTGTCTTTAACAGCTTTCCTCCTATTCCATATATCTGCAATACCTCCCTTCCTGTCTACTCTGCCATAAGTCTTTTCCAAATCTATAAAGGCCCAAAAAACATCCTTAACATTTGGTAAAGCTTTCTCACATATGTGTCTTATCACAAAATTCTGATCCACACAACCCCTACCTGTTCTACACCCACACGCTTCTTTACCAATTACTCCCTCTGTTCCTTTCCAAATTCTTTCAGTCAAAACCTTTCTAAAAGCCTTCCCAACTACACTCAGCAAACTGATCCCTCTGAAACTACTACACTTACATTTGTCCCTTTTTCCCTTGTTAAGTGGAACTATACAGGCACACCCTTCAATCCTTCTGTACCCCTCTTTTAAAAACATTAAACAACCTCACCAGCCAGTCCAGCATCATTGTGCCTCCCTTTTTTAGACACTCCGTATGACATCCATCTAGCTCAGGTGCTTTGCCTGCTATCATCATTTTAATTACTACTTCAGTTCATCTTTTCTGTTTTCTCCCCCATTTTTACTCATTCGCCACTGTCATTTTCTTAGCGCCTCCCAAAGCAACTACTTTTCCTTCCCTATCTTCCCCCACATTTAGTAACTCCCTAAAATACTCTATCTTCTTACCACCACCTTTTCCGTTATACTATCTCCAGCTGCAAATTTTACCTTTTTTTCTCTACTTGAATCGCCTCCCCTTCTCTCATAATTTCCTTCCAAAACATCTTTTTATTACTTAAAAAAAATCTGTCATACTCTTTCCCCATTTTACATCTGCTCTCCTCTTTGCCTCTTTTATCTTATGTTTTACTTCTCTTCTTTTCACTTTGCACCTTTCATGTTTGTCTTGTCCTATTTTGCAACCAGTCTATGAATGCTGGTTTCTTTTCTTCTACAAACTTCTTTCCTTCTATTTCCTCTTATCCTCCTTGTTCCACACACCATCTTTGCACACTTTGTGACTCCCTCCATGAAACATCCCCATTCCTCTTCCATTTCTAGTTCTACTTTATCCTTCATTTTCTCCCACTCTTGTCTCAAATTCTTCTTGTACTCCTTCTTTTCATTTAAGCAGTTTACTGTAAGTATCTCCCTACTGTCTGTCCTTTTCCTCTTTCTCCATCTATCTTCCACTCTCATCTTACCTTCAACCAAAAGATTATCTGATATTCCCCCACTCTCCTTAGAATATGTACATCAAAAACTCTTCCTACTCTTCTCCTGGTTACCATTATATAGTTGATTAAAACTCTACCACCCTTTCGTCCACCACCCTCTCCCACGTGTACTTATGCTTGACTTTCTTCCTAAACACGGTATTTGCTATCATCAACTCTCGTTCTTTACACATTTTCACCATCATCTCTTCAAAACAATTTTTCCTGGAACTCCACACTTCCCAAACACTCCGCCCATTGGTTCATCTCCTACCCTAGCATTAAGATCTCCCAATAACACTACATTGACATTTCTCCCTAAACCCTCTATGCACTCATTTAAATCTATCTGAAAAGTCTCCCTTTACTCTCCATTCTTCTCACTACCAGGTCTATATGCACTTACAAAGACCCACATCTCCCTTCACAGTATCACTTTCATCCACATTAACCTTGAAGTAACTTCCTTCCACTCCACCACACGTTTACCTATCTCCTCACTTACTAATATGGCCACCCCTCCTCTCCCTCGTCCTCACTCTATTTCTGACACCCTCCCAACTACACTCCCAAACTCAAACTCGCCCCTCCTTTTCAACTTAGTTTCACTCAATGCCAAAACATCAACTTTTCTTTTCACAGACTGCCTATCTTTCTTTTTACTCTCATCTGTACCACTTCCACACACATTAAAAGACCCAAACCTTAGGTTGATTGGAAAACTCCCATACCCTCTTATGTTATTATTATTATTATTATTATTATTATCATTATTATTATCATTATTATTATCATTATTATCATTATTATTATCATTATTATTATTATTATTATTATTATTATTATTATTATTATTATTATTATTATTATTATTATTATTATTATTATTATTATTATTATTATTATCATTATTATTATTATTATTATTTTATTTTATTTCATTCTTTATTTTATTTATTTATTTTATTTTTTTATTTATTATCATTTTTTTTAGGAATGTCCCCTTTGGGTCTACAGAGAGTAGAATGCCTAGTCCTATCCCCGTCCTGTTTTTGTCGTCTTCTACGACTTAAGTAGGAACACTTGGTGGCAGTATTCTTTCTCCCCTACCACAGGGTTCGGCGGAAAAAGAAATAAATATTATGCCATATTATGCCAACTTAATAAGGCAGCTGCGAGAGAAAATTAAGAAAAACCGGTGTGGAAAGCTGTCATTCGGGGTACTTTTCCATCAGGACTATGCGCCAGCACACAAATCCGCCGTGCTCTTCCTGCCATACATGATTGCGGCTTCCAGCTAATTGAACATCCGCCCTATTCATTTGATTTGGCTCCTTCACACTACTATTTCCCAAGATGAAAGAAGAGCTCAGTGGTCAACATTTCGCCACGGATAATGACGTCGTTGATGGCGTAGATGTGTATTTGGAGGACCAGGACCCAAGCTTCTACGAAGAAGGGATCGGTAAACTCCACGACCGTTGGAATAAGTGTGTAAACTTGCAAGGGGATATCAAAAGGATTACAAAGAATTACAAAGGCGGAGCATGCCGACAGGAGACCTTTTGGTCCATATCTAGGTCGGATGCGAAAAACAACAACAACAAAAAAACAACTGCAGTCATGCAAATAACAAATAAAATACATAAATAAATGCATAGGTATAGTTAGATAATAAACAAACAGGTAAATAGTAAATAATAATAAATGAGAATCAAACAGACAGATGATAACAAAACAAAAACAAATAATATAGAATAAATTATAATCATTACAGCATCTTGCTTAAGTGTTTATTTAGATGATTCTTAAAGCTTCGAACTGAACTACATTGCACTACCTGTGCAGAAAGTTTATTCCATTCATTAACTACACGGTTGGCGAAGTTGTTTCTACCCACTTCCAAATTGAATCTATTTCCGGACAGTTTGAGACCATTGTTTCTTGTCTGATTCTCATTCAATGTGAAAATTTTGTCATTTTAGAATTCTAAAGACCTGTATCAAGTCACCTCTGAGTCTACGCTTTTTTAGGGAAAATAGATTCACATGTTTTAGTCGATTTTCGTATGGTTTATTTTTAATATTTTGAATCAGTTTTGTGGCTCGCCGTTGTACTTTTTCCAGTCTGTCAATGTCTTTAATGAGATTCGGTGACCATACGGAAACAGCATATTCCAAATGTGGACGAACTAACGATTTATATAGCTTGTTAATGAGTGATGGACTTTTGAAGTCAGAAGATCGCGCAATCAGTCCTAGAATCTTATTTGCTTTCTCAGAGGCTAAAATACACTGCTTGGATGATTTGAGATCGTTACTGATAATTACGCCGAGATCTTTTCCACTATTCACTTTTGTTAACGAATTTCCAAATTACTTGTAATCGTACTTACTGTTATTTTTACCTATGTGCATTACCTTGCATTTACTTGTGTTAAATCTTATTAGCCACTTTTCAGATCATTGCTGTAATTTATCCAAATCTTCTTGAATATCTAATTGGTTTAAGTGATAATTTGCCACTCCGCACAGTTTTGTATCATTAGCAAATTAGGAAACAGTAGATTTTAGTCCATGGTCTATATCATTTATATATGTTATGAATAGAAGTGGCCCAAAAACGGAACCCTGAGGAACTCCACTTGTAACATTTTTCCATCTAGAAGTTTTTCCATTTAA
>NC_134778.1:14269758-14274758 GCF_046742065.1 Oratosquilla oratoria | reverse complement strand
TATATATATATATACGGTACAAATCACTCGTAACCATTAAGCTTCTCAAATAATCGATCTGAGTGTTACGGGGCTTGGAGTAGTCGGTAGAGCGGAGGGCTAGCATCATGTTAGTTCTTAGATCGAGCCCCACGACAGCCGGGTTGATTATATATATATATATATATATATATATATATATATATATATATATATATATATATATACATATATACATATATATATATATATGTGTGTGTGTTTTCGTGTCTCTATGTCTGCCTTTCCGTCTTCCAATTTTGGACAAGGATATGTGTATACATTTGTGTTTATTGTACGTTTGGTTTGAGGCCAATCCTTCGAGATGGGGCTGACACATTAGCGAAGGGGGCGAAATACGAAGATTGCTCGCGTACGCACGCATTGCACTGATTTTATCTCTGATTTCGTACGAAAATACGAAAAACTGGACTAAATAAAAGGAAATTGCCGTCAGAATTACCTGTATTTTTTTTCTTCTACACATGTTAGCAGAAGGTTTGACTAAACGCAGTTTTTATTACACCATACACCTACAAATTCGTGTATAATGTCTAGGTCGGGAATATATGTCATCGCAGCAAGAACTGAATTCAACAGAGGTTAGGTCATACTCGTATGCGCGGACTATTTCCCCTTTCCTTTGTCGTCCTCCTCTTCCTTCCGGCATGTACTCGTATATACGCACCATTCTGTCAGAGCCGACGCCTGATGGTGACCGAAAAATGGTTATTGAGATTCGCTGATATGATGATGTATAACAAGCGAGCCTCAATATTATGTTGACATGACGCCAGGTGGATAAGATAATAGGGAATGGAGCCAGCAACTTAATCAAGCCTCGAGGGAATGCGAGCAAATGCCGTCTATTCCCCCCGAGACCTTCGTCGTGCGACGGTCTTAGCGTCGCCCGAACCTTTGAACGTAGCAACGTCCCCCACCCTCAACCCCAGACGGCCCCTGGGACGGGTCCGCCTGTCCTCCATGGTCCGTGTTCGGAGTAGCACTACTCGCTTCCACTCAACCCATCTGCCCGTGTTGACACAAGATTCTATCGAAGACGTCACGTCAGCCGACGCACAATTGGGAGGAAGAGCGGGAGGAGGAGGAGGAGGAGGAGGGGAAAAGTTGTAAAAAGAGAAGGAGGTAGAGGAAGAGGAGGAGGAGGATAAGAGAGAAGTAGTAAAAGGAGAAAGAGGTAGATGAGATAGAAGAGGAGGAGGAAGCAGAGAAGGAAGTGGTGGTAGGTTTGGCGAAAGAGTAGAAAACCATCGAGAAAAAATCGTATCTGGGGCTCTTGTTTTCAAGCATTCATATCTATGAGCTGTCTGTAACTAAAGATCGAAGGGAATCCCTTCACAATACTACACGTTACAGCGGATAAAGTTGCTAAACAGTTTATTTATCAAATGTGGTAATTCTCTCTGAAGGTATTTAAATTCAGACAATTTCGTTGTTGTTGGAGTAGGAATAAATACTAGATGCCCTAGAATAAGATCAAGAGAGAAGTTGCTGTAGCTGAATTGTGTCCTGTCTGTGCTGTACCTCGTCCTTGAGCATAAATCTAAACGGACAACAGACGCTCATTTCCTATTTACAAGTTTACCATGGTAGTCATTTGAACATTCCTTCCTCCAGTGAGTTTAACCTCAATAACAAAATCGCAATTACTAATATAACAAGAAGCAGTTACTTCTGTCCAGATTTCGTTGAAATCACCTGGTAATCAGTACCAGCCGGATACTTCAAAGCTATTCAGCTGAAAAACATGAAGGATAAAACCATGTTAGAATATTTTACATTGTATGGGTTTCTCGGCTCCTTACGGCTTTATTTTTCTAGTTCAGAAAATTCATGGGTACCTTATCACTCTCGAACGTCTCGCTATTAGCCATATATAGCCACTCCTTACCATCATTTTTTTAACCTTTGGGCCAGATGATGAAAAGTATGATTAGAATATTTTCTCCTCAGTTCTTTTTCGTATTTGCAGGTAGCACTACAACCCAAAATAACTTTTAATCATCCTTTAGAATCTGTCACTGCTCAGAATGTCAGGGGGCAGACGTGACAAGATGCAGACGCCTTTGGGACGCTCAGTGTTAGAAGTTGTTATAATATCAGGTGTCTTTAACATGTTACATTGAATGGTCGATTTTTAGATTCAAAACATCTCTGAAGAGAAATCGTTGATAGTAGCTTAAGAAAACTGTTGAGAAAATCCAATTGCTGTAATAAGATGTCGGTAAGAAGTAATTTGTAGCTAGGAGTGGCAAGATCTATCCACTCCTACAGAGAATAAACTGATTAAACTGAGAAATAATATTATAATAGATGAATAAAGATCCAAATCTACGTTTAGAGAAATTTTTGGTGGTGCAGTGAGACACAAGAAGAATGATCAAAAACTAAAACTAGGAAAGAAATGGTGGGAGTAAAAATGGAGGTATCAACTAATGCAAGAGAACGTGGTTGGTAAATGAAATGCACTCAGTGTGAGGAGCCAGCTTAGCTAAGATTGGTTTGCTGAGTGTCACGACTCACCTATGGGTCAGGCTAGTCGCGAAAAAAACAAAACAAAAAATAAATAGATAAAAAATAAGGCCGTGAGCAGTTCGGACGAATGGCAGTTGAGGCAGAATAATTAAACTCTTCATTAAAATTAAATATTATTACACTAATAGAAATAACACACAAAACATAAGTGAAAATAAAATAATAATAACATATCATTGTTGAGGGCTTAAGTTAGATACACGTATGACCAAGTGGCGAAACAAAGTCTTGATTATGGTGTAGATGAGTTTTTATATCTGTTGCTGATGATCGTTCCAATGGTCACGAGGAGGGGATGGTGGTCTGAGGTGAAATATAACTTCTGGTAGGGGCAACTTCTGGTAGTGGTGGTTTGAGGTGAACGATAACTTCTAGTAGGGGGCAGATTCTGGCAGTCTCTTCTGGTAGAAGAAGCTTCTGGTAGTCAGGAACAAATAGATGGTTGATGATATTTCTTAAAAAGAGAAAATAACAGAGAGAGTCGCATCGCTCGTAGTCAAGCGGCAATCTGGAAAATGTTCGTTAAAATTTGAATAACGAAGGCTGAACACTTCGTTTTGGAGACGAGCCGTAGTTGTGGTCCAAAGGACTTGTTCAGCGCAGCTATCTTAAATCGACGATTGTAGAGAAATCCTACATAGATTGAGATGGGCCCAGGACTTTAGCTTCTTTTCTTTTCTTCTCTTTCTGTTTGTAGTGCATCTCAGTAGTCTCTCTGCTTCCCTTCTCTATTGACTCTGTCTCAGTCGTCCTCTGGATTGCCTTTTATACTTCGTGAATAGGAACCGACGTTTCAAACATGGCAAAACAAATCCAAAGTAGGTAGTTTGAAGATCCTCAGCCAATGGGAAAGCAGAGCGAGCTTTTCCCGCCAAATCAGGAACGTTTGTAGCTTGGCGTTATCTGTGATCATATGTAAAGGCCGCGCTCCAACGGACTGGTATTGCGCAATGATTAAACATTTCAAGTATATATATGTATATACATATACATTAGGGAAATATAATACAAATTGATAAAATATATTCACGGAAGGTGTGCCTTAAAATTACAAACAGGAGATTTTATTCACAAAAGGGCGTGACACAGCACAATCGCAGGATTCTACTCACGCCAAGGACGTGACACTGTGATTTTTTAAATAAATTGTATGTAAATGCAATGAATGTGTCATCACGAACCAGGACAGTCATCAGGAACCTCAGTCAACTTGAACAAACTGTTGGAAGCTAACAAATTTCATTGGTGCTCATTTCTAAAAATTTGACATATGTCAGCAAGATGTAATTTCTAATAATCTATCAAATAGTAAACGATAAACTGAATGATAACATGAAGAGAAATAAGATTTTTTGTTTAATAAAAACTTATCCAATAGGAAGCTAGTGCCATAATACCTCTTTCATTTCTTATGCTATATATTGTTGGGTGATTCTTTGATTCATGATTCAAGGGATTATGATCCTCTTACAAAAGAAATATGATCTTTTTTGCTTGTTTTTGTAAATGAAATGTGATATTGAAAAAAAAATATATATAAATCCTGGGCGTCATTTTTTATACACACGTGTCCTTCAACACACATATCAAGGACCTAACAGTGAAAAACAACAAAAAATTAAGCAAACTATAATTAATAATAATAAGAAAAGGTCAGTAGAAAGAAACAGTAATCGCAGTTAACAATCAGTTTATAAGAACCATACGAATTACACCTCCACAACATGGTCTTCTACAATCAAGAAAACAAACACAAACGCATTACAGACTACACAAAACAGGTCATTGTATAAGAATGATAGTAGGATTCGCTAAAACCATCATAACAGAACTACGCTCAGAAATCCTTCCAAAGAGGATGATAGGAATACAGTTCTTTGCAAGAACGCCTAACTCACCCATCCATTTCATCACATAGCACAAAACCAACTGAATGAAAAAAGAAACATATTACTCAACCCTCTACAACAATCACCTACCTGCACTTGCAACACGCCCATGCATAAGCACATACACATTCACCTCACAGAATAAACACCCTAAGACCTACCACCAAACTCTCCCAGATGTCAGCCCAGCGGGGAAAACCCTATCTTGACAACCACCATTCTTGGATGACGGCTTCAGGTCGCCATCTATTATTATTATTCTTGTTGAATTGAACAGCCGCTGACGTTTTGACGATCTGTGTAGCTGATCGCTCAAAATTGCCGTAGACCTTTTTTTTCCCTCATTGTTCAATGTGGAACAGAGGTTTCCGATATTCATCTGGGAACCAGTATCTGCAGATTTCGAGGTCTCTTACCTCTTCTTCAGCTGGGTGGTAATAGTGAATATTTTAATCATCTTGGACTATATGTTCACAAGTGAGAAATGACCTCACCGAATGAGCTGTGATTTTTCGTCCGTGATTGTTGTGATGAAAC
>NC_134778.1:14234758-14254758 GCF_046742065.1 Oratosquilla oratoria | reverse complement strand
TTTCGTTCATCTTAGAAGGATATTTCAGTGCATGTATGGAATAAAACGGAGTTCACACAAGCAATGTTGCAGCAGTAAGTTCTTGTTTTCTTGGGAGATGTTTCCCGCTTTGCTGGACTCGTTGCTCACACGATACTGGAGTTTGTTCCTGCGGGCAGCAGCGCACTCTGCGGTACAGTTTTGGTCTCCGTCCTACAGAATGGACATCAATTCACCAGAATCAGTACAGAGAAGAATGACCAAAACGATACATGGACTCAGAAATTTGCCTTACGAAGAGAGGCTGCACCTTAACTTACACTCTCTGAAAAGACGCAGAGTGCGGGGTGATCTAAAAGAGGTATTCAAGTGGATCAAAGGCTAACCAGGGTGATGCAAACAAGGTCGTCATATCAAAACAACAGGGCCAGGACTCGCAGTAATGGATTTAAACTGGACAAATTTAGATTTAAGAAGGAAATAGGCAAGAATTGGTTTACTAATAGGGTGGTCGACGAATGGAATAGACTTAGTAATCATGTAGTAAGCGCTGAAACTATCAGTTGTTTTAAAAAACGATTAGACAACTTTATGGATGGGGATGGATACGGAGCTGCCTAGTGTAGGCCTTATGGTCTCTTGCAGTCTCCTTCATTCTTATGTTCTTAGGTTCTTATGTCAGTCTCGCACTAGCTAGTGTTTATATACACCACCTATGAACAACATGGCGAACCACGCACTACCACCTAACCTAATCTAACGAAACTAACTTAACCTAACCAAACAAATCTAAAATAACCAAATTAATCTAACCTAACCTAGTCAAACCTTGCTTCCTCCCAAAAGACAGATAATTTTCAAAAATCATTGTCAGCTTTATAAATGAATTGCGGTGGATTTATATGGGGTTTAAATCTGATGAAAAGGATAAGAAAAGCTACGTTGAGACTGGTGAAAGAGGAAGAGAATATCATAACACAAGCTTAACCAGAAAGGAGCACTTCTGTCTCCAAGAGGGATGAATTTCTCAAAAAATTACTCTGAATCATTTGTTTGGCACTTGACTCTCTAAAGATGTTGCAACATGAGTTGTTTTTTGATAGATTCTGTGATATTATCAACCTTGTCTTATGATCCAAGTCATTTGGCATAATCAGCAATTGTATTTGCATTATTTGTTGTGAGCATCCTTATAAGCCTCAGTCATAACGTACATTACTGTTGTTTACATAAACTATAGGTGCATAAAAAAGAACAGTTGGTTGTTATTGTCCCCGCTCGACCCAAGAAGACTGTCTCTCTCTCTCTCTGTCTGTCTGTCTGTCTCTCTCTCTCTCTCTCTGTCTGTCTGTCTGTCTCTCTCTCTCTCTCTCTGTCTGTCTGTCTGTCTCTCTCTCTCTCTCTCTCTCTCTCTCTCTCTCTCTCTCTCTCTCTCTCTCTCCCTCTCTCTCTCAAAAAAAAAAAAAAAAAAAAAATTGCTTACCATTCAGATATTCCAATTTCAAATTTTGTGCTTCTCGAGTTTCGAGCCTTCCGAGCGTTCCCGAATGCGCCTCGGTACCATGAATGGCTGAGTCGGTGAAAGTGGCAGTGTTTGGTTCTATAGGTTTTACTGTAGCTAGCATAGCGCAAGAAGGGAATTCTACCCTCTTAAAGCATTCATTGAACATTGCCAATGACACGTCTCTTCTCTGACGGAAATTTTGACAACGAGCCGTTACAGGAGCTAGGCAGACGATCATTTGTCAAAGTTCTAGATGGTAAGTGTGCATATTTCATGCACATATTAAAAAAAAAAATAAAAACCTCCTCCCACAAATAAGGACGATATATATATATATATATATATATATATATATATATATATATATATATATATATATATATATATATATATATATATATATATTTGTGGCCTAATAGTAACTCTGTTTTCTAAGGTTTTGCATGTTGTCAGCAAGTGTTCGTTAATTGATGTACCGTGGTTACCTTTGTTAGGCAAAACACCGAAGTCCTTGGCATACCAATTTTGTATCGGAACCTGGTCTGCAGTATTATTCGTGAGTGTCACGTTCTTAGCGTGAATAGAATATTGTGGCTGTGTTGTGTCACGCCCTTGCGTGAATAAAGTCTCCTGTTTGTATTTTCTAAGGCACGCCTTTGCAGGAATATGATGTGTTGTGTATTATCATTAATGTTACTATTGTCATTTGTAGATTTTTTTTTTATATATTTCATAATATGTATGTTATAAAGTAAACCACTGCGCAATACCCATCTCTTGGGGTGCACTTCGAACACCTTCTGTCAGATGACGCCAAGCTCAGAAAACGTTTTGTAGTTTATTGCGAAAGCATGTTCTTCTTTTCCATTAGTCGGTGGCTGAACTACCTACTTTAGATACGTTTCGACATCCAGGAAACGTAATCACCAATTCCCGGGCTATATAAGGCCAGAGTGACTAGAGAGAAACCCCAAACAGAGAGAGAACCGGAGAGGAGATCCATGCAGAGAGAGAAGACAATAAAAGAAGCAGACGCCCACGGCCCATCTGAGTCTACGTATTTTTTTCTACATTCGTCGATTACCACAACTCAATTAAACAAGTCCTTTGGGCCTCTGCGATTGCACTACGAAATTTTCAAGTACCGAACCCGTAAATTGGTAGTCTCCATGGGAAGTGCAAATCCTTCGTTTTTTTTCTGTATTGTTTCGGACATCTTCCAGACTGTTGCTGGGCTGTAGCTAAGGGCGACTCTACACTCTCTCTGTTAGTTCTTGACTACGAAACATCAACAAATATCCTACGTGTTCCCGACTACCAAAAGATTCCTCTACCAGAAGTTATTGTGCATCAGCCTTTCCTCAAAAAAACTCATTTATTCCCGAGACTTGAAGAGTGGATCAGACGACTTTCTCTTGGTGCGCCTTCTACCAACTAGAGTCAAGACTCGTCTACACTATAATCAAGACTTCATTTCGCCCACCTGTTCTTACGTATTGCATGCAAGCGCACAAGTAGCCACTCTACCCGGTAACTGTTTAAATATCCATTTGTAATTCATGAAACATATATTGCAATTTTTTCTTATTCATGTCCATTTGTGTTATTTATGTCTTTTTTCTACTGTAAATGATAGTTTTAACGAAGAGTTTAATTATCCTGCCTGAACTCTGTCATTCGTCCGAGCTTCGCACGGGCTTATTTTTATCTATTTATCTATTTATTTGTATCTTTTCGTGTCGCGACTAGCCTGCCCCATAGGTGGGTCGTGAGACTGAGGTGTGTCAGGCAATTTACCAAGTGCCTAAAGATGCCTGCAAACAACAACTCAATGTTCTTTAACCATTTCCAGTCCCCTGCCCATTACCCTTTCCTTTACCTCCCGCACCACCCCGTCCATGTATACATTGAACAGCAATGGCGACATTACACATCACTGACGCAGCCCCATCTTTATCTCAAACCACTCGCGATCTCCATTTCCAATTCTAACCCAGGCCCTACTACTTTCATAAGAACTCTTGTAGTATATAGGAAAGGAACAACGCTTGTTGGGTCCCAGCTATTCTCCAAATCATCTTAGCTTCACTTCATGTACAGTTCCAACTCTATATTTTTGATTTCCAATTATATCATATCTATATTACAAAAGCGGAGCATGCCGATAGGAGACCTTTTGGTCCATAACTAGGTCGGGAGCGAAAAAAATATATAATAATGATAAATAGAGAAAAAATAAATAAGATAAAATTATAATAATATGAATGATAATAAATAAAGTAAATAAATGCATAGGTATAGTTGAATAATAAACAGGTAAATAGTAAATAATAATAAATTGAATAATATTTGAATTCGTGGATTGTTCCAGCTCGAGTTACATTACTTTCTAAAGTATTCCAAGTATTCATGCATCTATATGGAAAACTGTATTTCTTCACATCTTTTAGACGTGTGTGTGATTAAGGGACTTGAAGAATAAGAGGGTCTGTGAACCCAAATTTCAACAATCATCACAAGAGATAAGGAAATAAAAACGCAAATTTATTTGCTAATTTTACCTTAACTGAGGATTTGCTGTGGATGTGCTGTCTTGCGACACTGCTCCTGACCCAGGGCAGTGGACAGGATGCAGGGATGACCCGTCATCCAGGAGGTGCTAAGATAAGAGGGAGGGAGGAGGGTGGAGAGGAGTGGAATATAAAGGAAATGGAATGGGTGGGAGTGGTTTCTATGCCTTTTTCTTATTGGCTACCCCCCATGTAAGGGGGATAAAGCCTTTGGTATATGTATGTATGTACCTTAACTGAATACATGGATGTAGTACTAGGAATTATTCTAAAGATTACAAAATGCTCCAAGAGTCTGCATACAAAGTACCAGTACTAATTGGTAGGTGTTTTGGCATTATTAGGATTTTTTTCTTTTAGAATCCTCAAATATTTGATATGCACTCTGTAAAATAGCAAAACCAACTTGTACCTGCAGCTGTGGAGAAACAACATTTATTGCGCTCTCTACCACTGCCGAAATGTCCTTGGAGGTTGAAAGGGTTGGTGATGAATGTATAGTTATCTATAATGTAACATCCATTGCTGTATCTTAAATGCCCTTGCTCTTTACTTCCTCATGGCTCTCTGAGACAACTCGTGACATCGGGTTTGTGATTCTGGCAGGACTCGACTAGAAGATGACCTGTCAAGATGGGTGATGAAGATGAAATTGCAAGAGGCAACTTATTCACTACTTTACTATTGTGCTGCTTACTGATTGCTCTAAAGGCTTCAACAAGGTCATCTGTTTACTGTGCTGAGTTAATTCATTGACACTGCCGTTTCAGTAACAGTATACTCAAATCCCTCACATATATTATCTATTCCTTCTGTCACAATGCTGCATGGCTGTTCAAATGAGCTCTGTGTTGAAATACAGCCATTCTGTGAAAGGAAGGTGCCATATTAATTATCACAATATAATATTTTATTCACACACAATAAATCTGATCAATTTATCCCTGCTCCCTTTTTTAAAACCTCCCTGGTCTTTGCTAATTTTACATTCTGTGATATTTTGTACTGGTTTATTCAAAATTCTTTCACACACTTTTCCAGATATACTTAGAAAACTTCTGACTCTTCTTACGACACCTCGCGAAGAGAGTAATTCTCTACTTCTTGGGATGTTGTTCCCAAGACGTCATAATGATGCACTGAACCTGCTTGCATCATGATGGACTATGTTGTTCAAGTTTAAGTATTGCTGTCATACCAAGTTATACCATGATGTTCATACAGGTTAATCACACTAAAAATGAGCATACGGTTGGGCCATTACATAATTGGAACTTATAATGCTTAGATTATAGTTTATATATAGTTTAGACATTTTTCTTTTTGTGATAGTACCCTTGTCACCTCCATTCAAAAACTACAAAAACACTAGAAATTACCTCATGGAGTGAAGGTCCCGACCAGCTTGCCTCTAACAAGAGCTCCTTTACCAGTTACAGACAAGAACACAAGGCAGACACAAAATTCCCATTTTACAGATATCTTGCCTCCTGAGCTGCTCAGTGCTGATTGTATCTTTTTGTGTTCTCTGATAAAGCACAACTTTAGTTTCTTAAATTTGGCACGGGCTTGATCTGTGACAGGAGTTTTTATCTTTATTGAGAACACTGTTTCATCAATTGTATAAATGTCTATACGTGCTGTATTATTCGAAACGGCTTGGTAAATTTTTGGAAAAATGCATCTTTATTCTTATTCTATTAGAAGACAGTATTTCCCTCACTTTTTATTAATTAATTTATTTTTTGTAAGTACATTCCGGGAAGAGACAGAATTACCTTTTTGGAAATATAGTTTAACCTAGACTCTGTTAATCTAAGTTAAGTATGGTAAGCATATGTTGAATTATATTTGTTATAATTATCTCACTTTGGGAAAAATTACAGTATTATAGGAAGAAGGATGCAAATCAGCAAGGTATTCATATTCTGAAGGAGTTGTTTGGCTAGATTGGATTAGGTTTAATTAGCACAACTTGTGAACAAATTAGTGATAGAGAATTCAAGGGAAAATATTTTGAAATACGATTTACTGAATTTTTACCAGCTACGCTACACAGGTTAGTTTGGTATAATTCTATCTGTCTATATACCAAGGGCTTTTTCCCCCTTACCAGGGAGGTAGCTAAATCAAAATGCATACACTCACTCCCACACACTTCATTCCCTCCCATTCCTCTTCCATCCACCCCCCTTTCCTTCCTCTTATCTTAGCTCCTCATGGATGTGTAGGTAACTGTGTAGCCAATTATACATAATGGTCTTGCGACACTGCCTCTGACCCAGGGCAGTGGACAGGATGCAGGGATGACCCGTCATCCAGGAGGTGCCAGGATAAGAGGGAGGGAGGAGGGTGGAGGGGAGTGGAATATATAGGAAATGGAAGGGGTGGGAGTGGTTTCTATGCCTTTTTTTTGGCTACCCCCCGTGTAGGGGGAAAAAGCCTTTGGTATATGTATGTATATATAATGGTAAACCAGTAAAAGTAGACATACATGCAACCAAATAGTTGATTATCTGTAGGTAAATTGCATCATTAACGCAGACAAAACTAATGTTCTGACAGGCATTTTCCTTTGTCTAGTATGTAAGGGTAAGATAAACCTTACTAGAAAGAAATGAGATGCTACTTATACCTTCTCATCTAGGATAAAATGGTATTATTAGCAGCTCATTTTTTTCTAATTAGCTTTGTCTTACCCTGACATACTATACAAATGAAAATGCCAGCTAGAACAATAATTTTGTCTGTATTTTCACCTGCAATTAATCAACTACTTGGCTGCATACATGTCTACATTTACTGATTTACCATTGCATTTAATTAGCTGCACAAGTACCTACACGTCTCATTCTATCATATATATTAAAGAAACATTGTGTCAGAAGCCTAACCTCCAATCAAATTGCTCATTATTGGACACTGACTTTTGATTTCTAGGGGTGTCTCGGTGAACAGCTTTGCACAAGCTTGTGTTTTCTCGGGTCCCAGGGACACCTTCTGCCAACTCGCAGAGAAATTTTACCACACACTTAGGCCACACTAACTCGTCAGATATTATACATAATAATATTTCGACGTGAGAGGGCCACAGACGTTTCCTGTGGGGTCCTGTGTCGTGAGCAAGATGACCATCTTCACGGTACCTCGGTGACACGGGGCTTGTTTACAAAAAGTGTTGCCGCAGCATAGAAAACGGGAGTTCGGTGCCGCAACATTGCTCGTGTGAACTGCGCTTAATGATTTTGTTTCTTACTTTATGTATGCACAATGAAAGCATTAAGTTGATAATAAAGAAAGTAATCGTGGGTTCTTTTTATGCTGGTATCATTATTAACGTCTTCCTTGTTCATAGCTTTCTCTACCATTACCTCACCTTGCCATACCCGATCCCGTTTTTGTAGGCTTGTCTGACGAACTGACTGACTGACTGACTGACTGACTGATTGACTGACACCCGACCCTCCCAGACACCCCTCCGGCTTTTGTGATCTTCAGATCGAACCTATTTACCCGTTCCGTTCAGTTTTCGTAATCAAAGGAAAACCGGGCTCTCCTCTCTAAATGCACGAAACGCAATGAACCACTTGTTGGGAGTTTGCGTGTGAAGAAGAAAGTGGAAGAGGGTGGCAGGGCGGGGGGGTGGGGGGAGGACCAAGGGAAGGGAAGGGGTTGGGGGGGGTTTGCATTCAGATACACTGAAGGATTGGGACTCCCACCTCCCACTCCACTTCCCGAAGACATGGAGAAAGAAATAAAAGAGAATCGGGGCTTCGAAGAACGGTGATTGGAAGCTTTGAAGAAGGAAGGGAATATAGTAGGATGGAGATGAAAATATAGATAGGGTTAGAGAGAGAGAGAGAGAGAGAGAGAGAGAGAGAGAGAGAGAGAGAGAGAGAGAGAGAGAGAGAGAGAGAGAGAGAGAGAGAGAGAGAGAGAGAAGAGGAAGGGGAAAGGGAGAAAAGAATTTCTTCCTACATATAAGATACAGGCTTTCCCTGAGCACAAACTGAGACGCCCGCGTCATAGTCGACTCAGCACAGATTTCCTGTTGCTGAACTGGAGTACAATCTGAACTTCTCTCTCACTTGAAATGCTACTAAATGTACTACCCCAGCATTTCAAGTGAGAGTGAAGTTCAAACTGTACGGCACAGCACAGACTTCCTGTTGCTGAACTGGAGTACAATTTGAACTTCTCTCTCACTTGAAATGCTACTAGATGTACTACCCCAGCATTTCAAGTGAGAATGAAGTTCAAATTGTACGACACAGCACAGACTTCCTGTTGCTGAAATGGAGTACAATTTCAACTTCTCTCTCACTTGAAATGCTACTAGATGTACTACCCCAGCATTTCAAGTGAGAGAGATGTTCAAACTGTACGACACAGCACAGACTTCCTGTTGCTGAACTGGAGTACAATTTGAACTTCTCTCTCACTTGAATTGCTACTAAATGTACTACCCCAGGATTTCAAGTAAGAGTGAAGTTCAAACTGTACGACACAGCACAGACTTCCTGTTGCTGAACTGGAGTACAATTTGAACTTCTCTCGCACTTGAAATGCTACTAAATGTACTATCCCAGCATTTCAAGTGAGAGTGAAGTTCAAACTGTACGGCACAGCACAGACTTCCTGTTACTGAACTGGAGTACAATTTGAACTTCTCTCTCACTTGAAATGCTACTAGATGTACTACCCCAGCATTTCAAGTGAGAGTGAAGTTCAAACTGTACGACACAGCACAGACCTCCTGTTGCTGAACTGGAGTACAATCTGAACTTCTCTCTCACTTGAAATGCTACTAGATGTACTACCCTAGGATTTCAAGTGAGAATGAAGTTCAAACTGTATGACACAGCACAGACTTCCTGTTGCTGAGCTGGAGTACAATTTGGACTTCTCTCTCACTTGACATGCTACTAGATGCACCTACTGCCTCAGCATTTCAAGTGAGAGAGAAGTTCAAACTGTACGGCACAGCACAGACTTCCTGTTGCTGAACTGGAGTACACTTTGCACTTCTCTCTCACTTGAAATGCTACTAAATGCACCTAGTGCCTCAGCATTTCAAGTGAGAGCGAAGTTCAAACTGTACGACACAGCACAGACTTTCTGTTACTGAACTGGAGTACAATTTGAACTTCTCTCTCACTTGAAATGCTACTAGATGCATCTACTGCCTCAGCATTTCAAGTGAGAGAGAAGTTCAAACTGTACGGCACAGCACAGACTTCCTGTTACTGAACTTGAGTACAATTTGAACTTCTCTCTCACTTGAAATGCTACTAGATGCACCTACTGCCTCAGCATTTCAAGTGAGAGAGATGTTTAAACTGTACGACACAGCACAGACTTCCTGTTGCTGAACTGGAGTACAATTTGAACTTTTCTCTCACTTGAAATACTACTAGATGTACTACCCCAGCATTTCAAGTGAGAGAGATGTTCAAACTGTGCGGCACAGCACAGACATCCTGTTGCTGAACTTGAGTACAATTTGAATTTCTCTCTCACTTGAAATGCTACTAGATGTACTACCCCAGCATTTCAAGTAAGAGAGATGTTCAAACTGTACGGCACAGCACAGACTTCCTGTTGCTGAAATGGAGTACAATTTGAACTTCTCTCTCACTTGAAATGCTACTAGATGTACTACCCCAGCATTTCAAGTGAGAGAGAAGTTCAAACTGTACGGCACAGCACAGACTTCCTGTTGCTGAACTGGAGTACAATTTCAACTTCTCTCTCACTTGAAATGCTACTAGATACACCTACTGCCTCAGCATTTCAAGTGAGAGAGAAATTCAAACTGTACGGCACAGCACAGACTTCCTGTTGCTGAAATGGATTACAATTTGAACTTCTCTCTCACTTGAAATGCTACTAGATGCACCTACTGCCTCAGCATTTCAAGTGAGAGAGATGTTCAAACTGTACGGTACAGCACAGACTTCCTGTTGCTGAACTGGAGTACAATTTGAACTTCTCTCTCACTTGAAATGCTACTAGATGCACCTACTGCCTCAGCATTTCAAGTGAGAGAGAAATTCAAACTGTACGGCACAGTACAGACTTCCTGTTGCTGAAATGGAGTACAATTTCAACTTCTCTCTCACTTGAAATGCTACTAGATGCACCTACTGCCTCAGCATTTCAAATGAGAGAGAAGTTCAAACTGTACGGCACAGCACAGACTTCCTGTTGCTGAACTGGAGTACAATTTCAACTTCTCTCTCACTTGAAATGCTACTAGATGCACCTACTGCCTCAGCATTTCAAATGAGAGAGAAGTTCAGACTGGAATCGGAAACAGGAGGTCTGCCTTTGCTCTACGCTGCGTCGCCTGTTCTGTGCTTCAGTTTGCTCTTAGACTTATATACGCCAATATGTCCCTCCAACAATCTTGCCCATAATCTTTTTTAATGTTGATATGTCATCCAAGAGGTGTCAAGATAAGAGGGAGGGAGGAGGGTGGAGGGGAGTGGAATATATAGGAAATGGAATGGGTGGGAGTGGTTTCTATGCCTTTTTCTTTTTGGCTATCCCCCGTGTAGGGGGAAAAAGCCTTTGGCATATGTATGTATGTATGTATGTATGCTTTCATAACCGTTTTAATCTTTGTTGAACAATCTGATGGTGGTTTCATGGTACCTCTACCCATTTCTAATATTTTTCTTTTTTCCTCTTACATCGAAGTTTGTTTTCTATGCCTAGTTCCAATCAATCCTACCTAGAACTGACTGTAGGAATTTTCAATATTGATTATCTTATACTTTCTTCGTGATCCTTGGCATCATTTGGAAACAGATTGGGGTAACTGTGATCCTTGGCGTCATTTGGAAACAGACTGGGATAACTATTTGTTCCATCCATCATATCGATAACATAAATTAGAAATATTTGGGATGTGAGAATCAACACCGTGTGAGATCAAAACCTTTATTGGTACGACGTTTCGCTTGTTACAGCTTTTTCAAGTACCTGTACCTGTACTTGAAAAAGCTGTAACAAGCGAAACGTCGTACCAATAAAGGTTTCGATCTCACACGGTGTTGATTCTCACAGTCTTGTCGGCTTTTGCCTTTGTGTTTCAATATTTGGGATGCCGACACCGAGCCCTATGGGGCCGTCACCAACTGTTTCTCTCGAATCTAATTTCCCATCTTGCAAAGAGGATCCCTTTAAGTCCTCTTTTACACATCTTTCCTGAGAAGTGCCTTGATAAAAAAAATTCTTTAGATCCAGGTGCACATAGCTACATCAAACGACTATTTTTGTAACACTTTGGTCGTTCCCGAGTAAAAAGATGAACAAACTTGAGACATATGCCTTTCTTTTCCTGAATCCAAATTTCTTATCTTCCAAGATATCTTCCAAATATCTTGTAAATGGGACTTTTTCAAATATCTCACACAATTTAGTTATCATGCTTGTCAAAGCCTATGATTATATTCAAAGACTCTTTTTAGTTTCCTCTTTTATAAATTAGAACCACACCGTCCTTCTCCATTCTCTAAGTGCTTTACACTTTTTCAACTAACACAATTAACTCGTGAACCTTGTCCACCAATTGTTTTCTGAATTTTCTGAATATCCTATTAAAGATTCTATAAAGCCCTGGGTCTTTTCTTATTTCTAAGGTCTCTAGTAACCTATGTACTTCCCACACTTCCTCTTTTATGCCATTTAACACGACGTTTCTAGTTGATCCTCCCCTTCGAATTGACTTTCCTTGATAAATACAGATAGGAAAATTTTATCTATTACATGAACTTGTGTTTTTACAGTTAACTTTAGCTTGGTGAATCCCTACCTCTGTCTTGGTTTACCATTATTATACTTATCATCATTTTCATGATCATATTCATCAGTTGTACCTTTTCTAAATTTCTTTTTTCTGATTCTTGTGTATTCATTTCTGCTTTCTTAGTAATCTTCCTTTGCCCCTCTAGCTCAAAGCCCCTTTCATTCCATCCATCCCTCTCATCCCTGGTCGTCCCTTCAAGTTCATTTCCTCCATCTCTGCTTTCCACACTTCATGTACCTATATTTTATCACTCATTCTTTCCGTGTTTCCAAACCATCACAATACTGTTTCATCAGCCTTATCTGCTATCTCCTTTTCCACCGGAGCTCCTTTCCTCGACTCCTCGTTTCTTACTTTACACAACCTTGTAATCCCTATCAGCTTCTCAGATATTTCATCTCAAACACATTTAAAATCTTCCTCTCTGCCTTCCTTACATTCCAAATCTTCGCTCCGTGCAGTGTCGTCGGCACAATCACAACTCCATGTAATCTCTTTCTTGCATCCATTCACAGATGTCTATTTCTCATGGCACTTTTTAACACCCCAAAGCATTTAATTGCTTCTCCCAATCAACAATTTACCTCCATCTCCACCCTTCCTTTCCTGCCACATGTAACCCCAAGTACCTAAAACTATCTACTTCCTAGAGCTTCTCTCCTCTAAGACTTAATTCCAAATCGTTGCCATTCTTTCTCCTTGTACATCTCATCACCTTAATTTTACCCACATCTATCTTTAACATTCTCCTATCGCACACCTTCTCAAACTCCGTCACAAACTGCCTTAAACTCCCCTCTGACCCTCCCTCAAGTGCAGTGTCATCAGCAAACAACAACTGGTTTACCTCCCTCTTCGCTTAAATTTCTTTAACCATATCCAGTCTCCTGCCCATTACCCTCGCATTTGCCTCCCGCACAATCCCATCCATGTACACATTGAACAGCCATGGCTGCATGACAAAGCCCTGACGCGGTTCCACCTTAACCTCAAATCACTTCCTCTCTTGTAAAAACTTACTGTCCTTGACAGCTTTCCTCAAATTCTATATATCTGCGAAATCTCCAGCAGTGCCTTCCTGTTTACCCCGTCATAAGCCTTTTCCAAATCCATAAGGGCTTCCCCCAAAGTCCTTACGTTTTGCTAAAACTTTCTCACATATATGTCTTACCACAAAAATTTGATCCATGCAACCCCCCACCTTTCCTAAACCCACAATGCTCCTCACCAGTTATTCCCTCTGTTTCTCTCCTAATCCCCTCAGTTAAAACCCTCACATATGCTTTTCCAACTACACTCAACAAAATGATCCCCATAAAACTGCTACAATCACATTTGTCCCCTTGTCCCTTCTAAAGCAAAACTGTACAGGCACTCTTCCAGTTCTTTGGCACTCTACCCTCCCTTAGACACACATTAAACAACCTCACCAGCCAGTCCGCTATTACTGTACCTCCCTTCTTCAGGCACTCCTCATGACATCCATCTAACCCAGGTGCCTTACCTATTCTTATCATTTTCAAAACTTCCTGTGCCTCATTTTTTCTTATATCTCTTCCATTTTCCTCTTCAATCACCATCACATTCTTAGCTCCTCACTGACACAGTCAATCACTACCCACCTATCTTCTTCCACTTTGAACAGGTCTCTAAAATACTCTGCCCATCTTCACCTTAATGCCTTCTCTTCTGTTAACATCTGTCCATCTACGATATTGAAGCTGTGTACGATATCGTAGTTCCATACTTGTAAAAGATACCTCAAAATTAAATATTATATGAGCCATGTGTTATGTTCAATGTGACCAAAGAAAAACATTGGAAAAAAAATCAACATTGATAAAACGCCAACCGACGGTTGGCATTCAATAATTTTTCGGGAAATATTGAATTAAATTACTAACCTATTAGAAGCTACTAAAAACAATCCATCTCGACCGTGGATGTACCAAGGGAATGGAAATTAGCAAACATTATTCCTGTACTCTAAGTGACGTTCTGTAGCTTCTCCTATAATTGATTCCATCTTCTTTTTTATGATTCCTGTGATTCTGCGGTTTCTGCTTTTCACCCTTTTTCAATATAGGATTATATGTATGTACGATCTCCTATACTAAAAAAAGGTGAAAAGCGAAGCCAAATAACTACATGCCAATAAATTCCTCAATCGTATGAAAAATTATAGAAGCAGTTATAAGAGACACAAGAGAACGTCATTTAGATACCAGTTTTCTGATAAATGACAGCCAGCACGGCCTAAGATGTAAACACCCTTGCGTGACTAATCTAGAATTTTACAACATAATCATCTAAAACTAAAGAAATAGTGTAGATTTTATATAGTTGGGCTACTAGCTAAACTTGCTCATCTTGGAATAAGTTGAATTAGAAACTGGTTGAACAATCGTAAACAGCGATTTGTTCTGAATGTTAAATTTTGGAAAGATTTTACGAGTGGGGTTATGTAGGGTTCCATTCTTGGTTCATCTCTCTTCATCAGTAACACTGACTGTGGGCTTAAATCTAAAAAAGGATATTTCTCGAATCAACCGAACATTTAAGGAGACCTAGACAAATTATGGCAATAATCTCAAAAGGATCTACTAAAGTTTTACCCAAGTTATTGTAAAATTATTCACTTAGAAATTGTACAGAGTATGACTACAGGTTATATGGAAGAAATTTAACTAAAGTGGAGCATGAAAATTATATTATTGTGATTATCAGTAACGACCTTAAAATAACTAAGCATAGTATTTCTGCCTCGGAGAAAGCAAATAGAATACTGAAATTAGTAGCGCGATCAGTTATATAATTCATTGTTCTGCCCATACTTGGAATATGCTGTTTCCATGTGATCCTTAACTCTCGTTAAAGAAAAAAGCATATAGACATCTTAAGATATCTTAATTTACCCTAAAAATCGGAGAATCGGGGGGGGGGGATGCATGCCTTTAAGATTTGAAAAGGAATTGATAACATCAAAATTAAAAGTATTTTCACATTAAATACTAACCGAACGAGAAATAATGATTTCGGGCTGTCAAGATGTAGATTTAACCTAGAAACAAATTTGCCAATCGCGTGCGAGGTGCCAGGGTGTTCCAAATGAGGCACAAATACGGCGAGCCAGGCCCGGAATGAACCCCTGGCATGCTTTTCGTGTGGACGTCTGGAACATTCTTTCTCTTTCCTAAGACGACCAAGTACCCTTTTCATCAGCGGAGCTCGGGAAGCTTAGAGTGGATATAGTGGCTCTCCCAGAGGTGAGGAGACAAAGTATTGGCGAGATCAGTAGTAAGGGCTACACCTACTTCTGGTCGGGCCGATCCGATGAGGCCCACCTTGTTGGAGAAGCTACAGGCATATCTAGTCGACTACAGTACACCGTTGTAAAGGTTTCTCCTGTTGGTGAGCGTATGTTGCTGGCTGAGGCACAACTAGAGCTTCATCTTTCTTATTGTAATATATGCTCCTACTGAGACATATAACCTTGAAGAGAAGATGTTCTATGCCAAGCTTGAATCTACGAGTATAGTTGATCAGTGCCTGCCACGAAACATACTTATTATTTTGGGTTACTTAAATGCTGTTACTGGCACTAACAGAGCTATCTATGAAGTGTGTATTAGCCTCTATGGTTCTGGGGCAAGAACATTAGGAATCCTTTGCCATAATATATCTTTATTATCATCACACTTCGTTCTGCGTATGCATGTTTATAGTTGATACTGTTGTGGTCCCGTGATCAAAGTTTGAAGCTGCTCGCGCCATTTTGCTTTCTGTCTTTATACTGTAAACATGGCCACTCCACTATCAGTATGCACCAAAGAAAAACAAAGAACAGTAACTCATCTCACGCATCAATTCGTCAAATACATGCTGAATCTGGCAGATATGCAACAATCAAAGAGTAATGGTCAGAAATAGTTTGTCAAAAAGACCACGACTGGTTTCCTTTGCTTGAAAAAAAGAAAAGAAAGAAAAAACCCCGTAAGTTTAGAAAGTAGCGGTGAGAGTAAACTACCTTACTTATAATCTATATCTTACTTATAATCTATAATCTCTATACTTTCCTTTGCATATTGGTAGTATTACAATTTTCCCTCATTCATCTTCTGCTGTACTATTCAACCACGTTCGAATAATTTCATCAAGACATCTCGTTTAATCATTACTAACCACGTATGCGATATGTCACAAGGACGACACATGATCCGCAGACTTACCACAGGATGTCGTCAGACATCGGCGTCGGTCAACTCATAATTAGACCAAGCATTACTGCCAACCCCTTGCTGACCTATTCATATCCAAATCATAAACACCCAAGCCAACAAGTATACGTTACGATCATACCACCGCCCACGGAAACTCACTAGTCTTTCACCAAGTATTTCATTAACCATTTCCTTGTACCTATCAAACAACACAATCATAACTATGAACCATATACTACGTCAAGACACCACGTCACTAATATTAGATAGATCCATTGTACTACAACTAACTCACATACAGTATATTGTAGAATAAATGTCAAATATAACCTCTAACTATAAATTGTACACATATATGCAAAGGTATGCATATTCATGTATATAAGCTGCTGACTGCGTCGCCATATTGGGACTCTCCCCTCAGAGGGATCACCAGGGACTTTCTCCCCTTAGAGGGACCTGTACTGGGATTCTCCTTATAGAAAAATTACCGAGGGACTCTGTCCCTACGTGTGTGTGCATTTTCTACCTGTAAATATAAGCAAGAAAGTCCGAAGAGGCTTTATCATGTTTCACTGCGGCACCCGAAAAGAGTAGCCTTAAAGGACTACACTCTCACTAGGTGACCTTCTGCTTTATAAAGTTCGACAGATATGCCATCACAACCTGCACTCTTCCCATCTTTTATCTTCTTTAGTGCATCCTTAAGTTCGTGCGTATGTATTTAATCTTCCTTAAGTTCGTGCGTATGTATTTAATCTTCCTTAAGTTCGTGCGTATGTATTTAATCTTCCTTAGCTTCATTATTACGGAAAATATATCCTTGCCCTTCGTCGTCTTCTTGCGTTTCAGCATTAAGTAATTCGTTGAAATAGTTTGTCCATCTTGTATTCAGTTCTTTGGGGTCTGATATGATATTTCCTGTTCATCTTTCGTTATACTGTTTTGTTTTATCATTTCTGCACATTTTTGTAAGACCAAATATATTTTTCTTGTTTTCTACCAGATCCTCCTCTAAAGTTTCACCAGTTTATCTTTACGCTCCCTCTTTTGCTCTTCTGCCGCATTACGTGCCTTCATATATTCCTGTCTCATTTCTGGACTTCTATTCCTCAGACACCTTCTTAGTTTTTTCGCTTTCTCCCTCACTGCCTCTTTTGGGTTATCATTCCACCATGGTGTATGTTTTTTTTCTTTTTTTTTTCTTTTTAGTTCCTTCAACGTATGTGCATCCCAATATACCAATATATCTTCTGTTGTTTGTAGAAAGTTTTCTTTCAGAGTATCCCATGTCTGTTGTTCTGGATCTACCTGTGCCAGATTTTCTGTTAGTTTTCTCTAGTATTCTGTCTTTTTTCAACAATGAAATAGAAAAGATGAAGAGCTCATGCCAGGTACGTTCAGCTTCGCTTAGACTGACATATGTTCCCTATGTCTTCAGAATCCCAGGACAAGTTGAAGTCACTGACAGCTGTTGAATTTAAACGCGTTTGCGCGTCAGTAAAATACAACCAAAACGTTGATCGACAGCTAAGGTCGCGGTTGTCTATGGTTGATGTTTCTTTAAAAAATCTATCACAGCAGTTCGTACTGCGAGTATTAATGGTTGGAAATTCTCTCCTTTACATGCAATATGTATTTTAGTATTTGATTAAAGACTACATATATGGTCATTACTCGTGCTACAATGTGTTTGTACCGTTTTTAGATTTTTTAAATTTCTCCTACGGAAATGAGAGACTGTCACTAACGTGGAATACAATTATAGTTATTCCTGTTCCAAAAAGTGGCAGTGGTTACAGGTCCACATTTCTTACATCACGTTTATGGAAAATGATGGAGAGAATTGTTCTGAAGAGATTTACCAACATAATGGAAACTTTGATATCTGAATGAACACATGGTTCATGAAAGGAATATCGAATAGTTATTGAGTTATCGAAGAACTATTCATGTTGTAATTTGTAGATTGTTGATAGGTTGCGTTTTACAAGACTAATAGAGAGGTGATCCTGGAGGAACTGGTAAGGTATCAAAGGAAAATTACTCAAATGGATTGAAGATTACCTATGTAAAAGAAAGGCAAAGGTTTGGTTGCAAGAATAGAAATCACGGAATGAGTTGAACTTGGGTACACCACAAGAAGGAGTGGCGACTCCAGGGCTTCAGTGCGACTTCAGTGCTATTCAGACAAAATTTGGAGACATGAATTTGTTCCTAGTACGCAGATTATTATATATGCTGACGGTATCTTGATACAATGTAAAAGTCAAGATGTAATGTGTAAAGACGTTGTAGATTAAATAAATAATTATATGGGCACAGGGTTGGTTATATATGAAAATGACTAAGCACAAAACCAAAGAAATGAATGAGATAGAGTATGTTATTAACGGAGAGAAAATAGAAAAATAAACCTATACAATACTTGGGAATGTCCATAAGTTGATGTGATCAATCAATCAATCAAATCAGCCATCCTGAGGCCATTGCTGAACAAAGGCCTCCTTCATAGCATTCCATGATTCACACGACCGCGCCAATCTCTGCCACGTAACTCCTGCAAACTTCTCAATCTCGTCTCTCCACCTCCTGTCTGGTCTCCCTCTTCCACGCTTCCCATCTCGCGGCGTCCACTCAGTAACACACTTGCTCCATCGCTCATCAGTCGTTCGAACTAACTTACCTGCCCATTTCCACTTTCCCTCTTTCACCGCCTCCACAATATTTCAGTTTTACCTGTACTTGGGTAACTCAAGATTATTCTCCTTACCTCGTTTGGTACGACTTCCAAGAATCCAATCCCACCTCTTGGGACGTAATATTACTACAAATATTGAATAATTTACGATGGACCTAACAGTACTGAAGTACAAACAGATATTCTCTTGTGGGATTAGATTCTTGAAAGTTATACCAAACGGGGTAATGAGAATAATCTTGAGTTATCCAAATACAGATAGAACCGAAGTAAAGAAAATGAAGTTGACAATGGGCACTGCATTTAGAAATATAGAACTGACCATAGTCAGTATGATAAGGTTAATGACAGTAGGATATATTCACCACAAAACTATCTATACACGAAAAGTACATAAGATAACAATAGCATGTGAAGTCAGTGAATACTATGTACCAGTAGCGAAAGGTACTAAGTTAAGTCCTTGCACAATCTTTGTATGCATATTGAAAGATTAGAATGTAGTAAGGAGGACTATAGTCAAACAAAATTGAGACAAATACCATTGAGAAAGATAGGTTCATTTCCTGAAACAAAATGTATACGTATGTTTTGAGATGGATTCCTAAGTGGCAAATGAGTCGGATGTGGTGTAGTGATTTAGGGGTGTTATGAAACTGGGTCCAGTTTTGATGAAATGCCAGAACAGATTCAGCAGTAATGCGCTTGAGGTTGGGTTATAGGTAAAATTGAGACTATAATGACAGAAGTATTGACATGTCTTGTGAATTATGCATGAACAAGGAAGGCATACTCCTAAACACTACGTTTATGATATGTATAGAACTGGAAGTGCAAATAAATTCCAATATTCATGACACGAGTGAACAGGTGCATTATGTAATAAATTCTGGATATATTAAGGAGACTACGTAAATTCAAGACCTTTGTAGATTTCATTTGTAATACACTAGTACTGAAATTCTTCTTGTAATCTTGTATGTATAGCTATATTATTGCTGAAAAGCTGATGTGAAAACTACACCGGTGGTGCCTTTGGTAGATGTGAATATGCCACTACGTTCCTTTTATCGTATGTGTCACATCAATAAATTGTTTTGAATTTTAATTTGAAACTCGTTACTGAACTTCTTCTTCTTCAAGAAAATGGAAAACGAAAAGGAAACGGAGACTCAAGACATCGAAAGTCACAACAATGGAGGACACGCCGTTG
>NC_134778.1:14222258-14227258 GCF_046742065.1 Oratosquilla oratoria | reverse complement strand
GTTACTAAGTCTATTCCATTCGTTGACCACCCTGTTATTAAACCAATTCTTGCCTTTTCCTTCTTAAATCTAAATTTGTCCAGTTTAAATCCATCACTGCTAGTCCTGCTCTGTTGTCTCAATATAATGAACTTGTTTGCGTCACCCTTGTTAAAACCTTTGATCCACTTGAACACCTCTATTAGATCACCCCGTACTCTGCGTCTTTCCAGAGAGTGTAAGTTAAGGTGCCTAAGCCTCTCTTCGTAAGATAAATTTCTGAGCCCATGTATCATTTTGGTCATTCTCCTCTGTACTGATTCTAGTGAACTGATGTTCATTCTATAGGACGAAGACCAAAATTGTACCGCATAGTCAAGGATGGGTCTAACTAACGCTAGATAGAGTTTGATAATTACCTCTGCACTTCTATTCGTAACCGTTCTGTTAACTTTACTCTTGGCGTTAATGCACTGTTTCCTGTATTTAAGGTTAGGACTCACTAGAACTCCCAGTTCTCTCTCGCACTCGGTTTTCTCTAAGCTATATCTATGTTTTCAGGGTTGTGTATCCCTACGTTTAACACACTGCACTTTGAGATATTGAATTCCATTTGTCATTTCACCGGCTATGTGAACAATTTGTTAAGATCATCCTGACCTAATCAGGCGTCCTATCTTAGTGTCGACCACAAAGTTACTAAAATCACTATTAATCCCATTGTCCAAGTCGTTTATGTACATAATAAACAATAAGGGACCCAAATCCGAGCCCTGGGGAACTTCACTAGAAACACTCCCTATCTGGATTTTACACCATTTATGGTGATCAGCTGTTTTCTTTCACTGATCCAAAGTCTAATCTATTCTAACACCTTTCCTTCTATGCCATGGGCTTTGATTTTATTAAGTAGTTTCTGGTGGGGCACCTTGTCGAGCGCTTTGCTAAAGTCAAGGCAAATAACATCGTAACTATCGTTGTTATCTGACGTCTTATATATTTTATTGTAAAAAAGATAGAAGATTAGTCACACATGACTTACCCTTGGAGAAACCATGCTGTGAGCCACGAATTGATTATGTCTCTCGATGTGATCTCTGATTCTATTAACTATTATTGATTCAAGTATTTTACCTAAAACTGATGTCAGACTGATTAGCCTGTAGTTGCATATAGGCGATTTATCTCCCTTTTTGAAAACAGGAACAACGTTTCCCTGACCCAAGCAATGGGCACAAAACCAGTGTCTACCGACTTCTTAAATATAACTGTTAACTGGTCGCAGATTTCAAATTTACACTCTTTAAGCACTCTCGGAAAAATTTCGTCTGGACCAGGGGAAATTTTGTAGCTTTAAGTCTTTCAGTCTGTTTGACTACTTCTACCATACAAATGTTGATATTAGATAGTCTACTTTCTTCATCCCCACTGAAAATCGGATCGCAGTCACGTACTTTATCTAACTTTTCCTTAATAAACTCCAAGAGAAAATATTTGTTAAACTCCTCACTTATTTTTCCCTCCGATTTTATCATGATGTCGTTTTTAATTGGGCCTATCCTTTCCTTATTTTTCTGTTCTGTAGAGATGAAAGAAGCTCTTTGGATTGAATCTTGTTTGTAGGGCAACCTTAATTTCATAATATCTTTTCGCTGTGCGCGTGTTCTTTGGAATCAGTCTTGCAATTTCGTTATATTTGGGTCTAAGGTGTGTTTCCCCGTTTTTTATTCTTGCGTAAAGTCCTCTTTTCATTCCAATCTCATATTTCTGCCTGTCCGTCATCCACTTGGGAGTATTACTATTCTTACGTATTGACTTAAGGGGAACATATTTGTTTTGTGCATTTAGAATTAAAACTGTTAGGTTACTGTACATTTCATCCAAATCGCTGACCGGGCTGTTAACCTCGCGCTTATAAGTAACCTGACCCAAGGTATGCATATTACCCTCCGTGACCCGACCTCTGACCGCGCTAATGACGTCCGGACTGACCGTGTATCTCAACCCATCACAGCCCCCTGGGTCGGTCTCGTAAGTGAGTGACCAATTGTCTTAATTACCTTCTCATCTTATCAAAATTGGCTCTCCTGAAGTCCGATACTAGAACGTTATTCGTACTATTTAAATCTTCCCAAATTATATTAAATCTTATTTCTTGATAATCGCTAGAGCCTAGACTATCTTCTACACTTACGTTTCTCGTCAGGTGCTCATTATTAGTTACAAGTAAGTCCAGATTATTCTCTCCTCTCGTAGGATCGGCAATCATTTGTTTTTAGGAAATTATCCTACACCACATCTGGTCTTATAATTACGCTGTATCTTCTCACCTTTATTCTGCGAGATATTATTCTACTTGTTTGTACTCTGTGTAAGGCAAAAACAGATTTGTTACCATTTCTTATTCGTTCAAAAATGTTATCTATCGATTAGATTGTCACTGGTAATTATGAACCCTAGATATTTGAACTGTGTACACATTCTATTTCTAGATCTCTGATGTCAACATTTCAATCTGATTGTACTCTAGTGCTATTCTACTCCCCATCTCCATGAAAGGGGTGCTAAGCTCTTCCAATACAGTTTCTGTTTTCTGATAGAAGGACTACATCGTCTGCATATGCCAGCAAGTTTATTTTGTTGTTGTTGGGTCATTGCACTACATGTCTTGTAGTCTGGATTGTGCTTTCCAACACAAGGTTAAACAAGATTGGAAACATCATGCAACCCTGTCTTAGCCCACTTCTTACATCAAAATAATTGGTCTTACTAGTACCCACCTTGACACTACATTTGGTATTGCTGTGGCAGAACTTTATCAGTGCAATAAGTTTTTGAGGTATATTGTATTCTTGTAGTATCTTCTACATGGGTGGTCTATGGATGCTATCATATGCTTGGCGGTAGTTTATGAAGAGTTGATGTAGGTCTTTATCATATTCTTGGTACTTTTCGAGTGTTATGCGCATGGGAAATAATTGGTCTGTGGTTGATCTACCGCCTCTTGAGCCTCCTTGTTGTTCTTCATAAGATTCTTTCTGCTAAAAGCAGGAGTCTATTTAGTAATAATTTCGTAAAGACTTTACATAGCGTACATAGAAACTAATACTTCTGTAGTTTTAGCACTAATTTTGAGCCTTTCTTGTGGATAGTAACTATATCTGCTAGTTCTCACAAAGCAAGTATTTGTCCTTCCTCCCATATAGTTATTATTGATTTGTATATTTCTTTTGTTAATGTTTCCCTCCATATTTAAGAAGTTCCGCAGTGATATTATCAGATCCTGGGTTTTGTTGTTTTTGAGCTGTTTTATGGCTTTTATTACTTCATCTAGACTGGATAGCACGAAAAGCTCATTTGCTTTATCCTTCCCACCTTCGAATTAGTGTTCGTTGTATGGTGGTATGATGGGGGTTTTGTAAGTCTAGCCTGTTGAGGAGAGTCTTGAAATAAGCCTCCCATTCACGTAGGACATTTTCATCATTTGTCACTACATCAACATTGCTCTTCCTTATCATCTTGTTTCTGGATTGGTAACCGTTCTTTATTCTTCTGAGCATTTTGTGGCGTTTTCTTATGTTTCCTTCCTGTGCTTGTCTTTCTATTTCATCTAACTCTGCTCCTGGTCTTTTCTTTTGTTTTTTATTTAGTCTCAATATTCATTTTGCTTTCCTTCTTTTCATTCTTAGCAATTGTTGGATTTTTTTTTTTTTTTTTTTTTTTTTTTACCTTTCACCCAGCTTTCCCACATACTCTATGACTTTGCTGTTGCCCTCTTACACTGTTCGTCAAACCAGCGATCTAATAGAGGTGTTCAAGTGGATCAAAGGCTTTAACAAGGGTGATGCAAACAAGGTCATAATATTAAAACAACAGGGCAGGACTCGCAGTAATGGTTATAAACTGGACAAATTTAGATTTAAAAAGGAAATAGGCAAGAATTGGTTTACTAATAGGGTGGGTGACGAATGGAATAAACTTAGTAACCATGTAGTAAGGGCTGAAACTATCAGTTGTTTTAAGAAACGGTTAGACACCTTTATGGATGGGGATGACAGGTGGTGATGGATACGGAGATGCCTAGTGTAGGCTTTATGGTCTCTTGCAGTCTCCTTCATTCTTATGTCTTATGTCTTATGTAGTGTTTTCTTCTGGCCTTTCTTGTTGTCCCCAGGGCCTCTGTTATGTTTTTCTCGATACTATCTACAATATCATTTAGTTCTACATTTATGTTGTCCCTCACATCCTTCTTTGGCAATACGTTCATTTTTATGTTCATTTATCCTTTTATTAAGTCCACGACCAGATTCACCAAAATATGAAAAGGGACAGCTTTTACACGGGATTTTATAAACACCGCTGTTTTCGTTAGTGGGATTATTGTCGCTACATGTTATCAAATGTCCTACTTTGCTACCTGACGTTCATTAAAATAGCCAGAACGTCAGGTAGCAAAGTAGGACATTTGATAATACGTAGCGACAATAATCCCACTAACGAAAACAGCGTTGTTTATAAAACCTCGTGTAAAAGCTGTCCCTCTTCATATTTTGGTGAATCTTGTCGCGGACTTAATAAAATGATAAATGAACATAAAAATGACGTAAAAGCCCATAGGACATCTAACTCCATAGTAATGCATGTGGATAAACATGGTCATCTTCCAGACTGGAACAACACAACCGTATTAAATAAAGGATCATCCAAGAAACTAAGGAAGACAATTGAGGCAGCATATATCAACACTAATAACAACATTAACCATAGAGAAGGCTTTATATGTTTAGCAAAAGCCACAAGCTTATTAATAATAAAAGAATACGCAAATAGAATAACAAGCTCTCCGAAGCGTCCCATAAGATGACCCGTCCGTGTATAAAATATCTCCTCGTCTACTTCTTTCACCTTCAATCTTATTTGTCATAATATAGTCAACACACACACACACACACACACACACACACACACACACACACACACACACACACACACACACACACACACACACACACACACACACA
>NC_134778.1:14202258-14207258 GCF_046742065.1 Oratosquilla oratoria | reverse complement strand
GAGGGGGAGCCCGGGATTGATAGCGATGTTTTTGATATTTCACGGTCGAGTGTCATGCAGGCGATGCGCTGATAATGAAACTCTTCCGGTTCATTACGCGACGGCGCGGCGCATATGGCGATGACACTACACCATCCATCATCATCTCCGCGGCCCAATAGGAAGAGAAGGAGGACGAGGAGGAGCCGGCGCAGCAGAAAGAGCAGGAGGGTCAACGAGCGAGCCGTCTCGAGAGGGTCCTCTTGTGCGTCCGCTGGACTGACGAAGAAAAAAAAAAAAGAAAAAAAAAGAAGAAAAAAAAAGGCGAATCGAAGTTAGGGAGGGGCAGACACTAGGTAGTGAGGGTAAGTAAATGGAGGGATTTTAAAGGGAAGAGAGAGAGGAGAGGGAGCGAATAGAGATGAAAGGGTATGGTGTGTGAGGAAACCTGCATTTTGTCGCCGACAGTTCACAAGCGTTTCTATCCTTATGGGCAATATGGTGCCGTTAACAAGTGTGAGGAGGAAGGGGTGTGGGGGAAATGGAAGGAGACTGAATTAAAGGAAGAAAGGGGTGGGGGACGGAACAGTAGGTAAAGAAAGGGGAAGCAAGTAAAAGGGAAGGGACAAGAGAGGGAAGGGAAAGAGGAGAGGAGGACAAGATAAAGAGTAAAAGAGAGGAAAGGGAAGTGAAGAGAGGGGGTAGGGAATAAGGGAAGAGGATATGGGAAAGTAGGGGAGGTAATGATGGGAGCGGAGGGGAATAGAGAAGAGGGAAGGGAGTAAAAGGGGAAGAGAGGATGATGGAAATGATGAGAGAGAAGGAGATGGAGCTGCAGAAAGAAAGAGGAGGGAAGTAGAGGAGGGGAGAGGGGAATGAGGGGAGGAGGAAAGGGGAGGGAGAATGGTGGAAAAGGGAGAGGAGGAGATGGAGGGAGGGCAGAAGAAGAAGAGGGTAGGGGAGACGAAAGGAGGAGAAGAGAGGGGAAAGGAGGTTAGGGGAAGGAAGAAGACGCTTATAGAAAAGAAAGGGAGGGGATAGAAGCGCTGGATTCCCAGGGAAGAGAAGAAGGTAAGGGAGAAATGGGGAAGCGGAGGGGAATGGAAGAGAAGTGAGGAAGGGGAAAGAGAAGAGAAGGACGAGAAACAATATTAGGAGAGGAGAGAGGAGGGAAAAAGAAAAAAAGGAGGGAAGGGAATAAAGGAGAAAGAAAGGGGAGGGAAGGGGAAGGGAGGAGAGGGGAAGGGAGGAGAGGGGAAGGGAGGAGAGGGGAAGGGAGGGGAGAGGAAGGGAGGGGAGAGGAAGGGAGGGGAAAGGAAAGGAGGGAGGTTAGGGGAAGAGTGGGAGGAGAGAGGAAAGACAGGGGAAGTGGAAAGAGGGCAGAGTTGGGTATGACATAATACAGTAGAGGAAAGTGGATGGGGTAGAAGTAGAAATTGAAATAGAGTAAATAGTAGGAGACAGAGTACAAATTGATATCTATATGTTCAGAACTTGGTTTCTGTGAGGAAGAGAAAATTGAATTTGGAAGCGAGAACCAGTAGCGTTCTGAGTTCGAAGAGTTTTAGCCATCAATAGCTGAGTGGTTTAAGGCACTGACTTGGGAGCCTCTTGGCGCCAGAGCAGTAGGTTCGAATCCTCTGCGCAACGGTCATATATATATATATATATGTATATAATGTGTCCCGGAAAGATATTTTGAGGGATTTCAGCCCGATGCAAATCCTGCTGACGAAGACGTCACTCTTATTGATGATACTGTGTCTATGGGCAAAAGCATGAGCCTTCAAGTTGAAGCAGAAGACGTGCATGAGCTCGTTGAAGGCCATTCTGCAGAGCTCAGCACTGAAGAGTTAATGCACCTGCCACAACAACAATAACAGGAAGAGGTGGAAGAAATATCATCTGGAGAGGAGGAGGTAAGGGAGTAGGCTTCGAGTGCTAAAATTAACGAAATGAGTGCTAGATGGACTGAAATGCAGGCTTTCGTTGAAAAATATCACCCTTATACCGTAGTTGCCAACCGTGCAGTGAACATTCTTAACGATAACGTCATGACCTACTTCAGAAAAAATTGCACAACGTAGAAAAGTGCTACAAACATTAGACAGATTCTTCCTTAAAGAAAAAAGAAAGTCTACTCGACGACGACGAGTCTACAGAAGAAAAAAGACAACACAGGGTAAAAATTCGTGAAGGCCAATTACCGAGTTGTTTTATGGAAGGGGACTCCCCTTCCAAGCAATAATTTCCTCCTCCTCCTCTCCCCTACCTCCACACCCAGCCCTTCACGTACGCCATCGCTTCGTAAACAAACAGGTATGTAACGTATTATAGTACAGTATTATTATTCTTATAATTTTATTATAGTATTGTAAATGTATTTTTATTATTACTGTACTTTTATGCACTTAATACATTTTACACAATGTTCATATATACATTTTACACTATATATAATTTATGTTAACGTATTTCTGTTTATGTATGTAATTCATCTCAGGCTTGTAACGGATTAATCATATTTCTATTGTTTTAAATGAAAAAATAGTTTTAAAAATCGAACGTTTCAACTTTCGACCAAATTTTCAAAATAAATTGTGGTCGGTTTTTGAGGTGCCACTGTGTATATATATATATATATATATATATATATATATATATATGTATATATATAAATATATAGATATATATATGTATATATATAAATATATAGATATATAATATATATTCATATATGCATATATATGAATATATATATGTATATATATATACAAATATATGTACACACACACACACACACACACACACACACACACACACACACACACACACACACACACACACACACACACACACACACACACACACACACACACACACAAATATATATATATATATATTTCGGACGCAGATTCTCACTAGCACACACTGTGTTGAATATGACAGCATTTTGACACTGATTAATTTTCTTATTGAGATTTTCACTTTTTCTCAGAGTAGTTCTCATTTCAGGGGGGTGAATTTTTCAGTCTTCCATATTCAATTGACGTTTCGACTTCAGGGAGTCATCTTCAGAATGATATACAAGAATTAAGACACAGTCTTACACAGCTATATAATACACATTTGGCAATTTTGTACAGACAACATGGATTAAAGTATAGGCCTCTTGGGAACGCTGAAAGGATCGTGTTCACCTGCGTAGACGGACACTTCGCTCAGGAGGGGGAGGGGAAGGGGAAAGAGGGGGAAGAGGGCGGAGAGTCAGGTAGGATGGTTCGTCTCACAGGGACGCCCCGCTCAATACTGTCGTTTTTAACTCCATGTGGACTATATATGTATATATATATGTATATATATATATATATATATATATATATATATATATATATATATATATATATATATATGTGTGTGTGTGTGTGTGTGTGTACAACACTGAATGGGTCCCAGTGAACAGATTTACATTTATCAACCACAATTCACTTTAATTCTAAGGCCTCAACATCGGGAAACTCGAGGAGGCATACATGAAGTAGAATTAAAGTGAATTGTGGTTGATAAATGTGTATATATATACACACACACGTATATATATATATATATATATATATGTATATACATTCACATATGTATATATATATATATATACATATGTATACACACACGCACGCACACACACGCACACACACACACACACACACACACACACACACACACACACACACACACACATACACACACACACACACACACACACACACACACACACATATATATATATATATATATGTATATATGTATCTATATATATATATATACATAAATGCATATAGAAATGAATACGTGTATACATTTGAGCATATATAATTTTGCACATGTATATACTTATATATGTATATATATATATATATATGTATATATATATATATATATATATAAATATATATATATATATTTTTTTTTTCTTGGAAGAGCTTCTAAAATGTTCAGTCTATCTTAAACATACACAACTTGTCAGAGGGCTCGCCTAATATGGGGATTGGATGAAAATGAGACTACGTCTTCTGTAGCTACGTAAAGTGTGGTTGGGGACTTGTACAGTCTTTTTGTACCATCGCACGTAGATCGGTTGCTAGCGTCTTGGCTTCGTGATTATGCACGCACAGGTCAGAGTTCGAATCCCTTGGCAGAGCTTCTAAAATATTCAATATGTCTTAAACACACACACACACACACACACACACACACACACACACACACACACACACACACACACACACACACACACACACACACACACACACACACACACACACACACACACGCACACTCAAAACCATCTACACTTCTTTCATTTTGCCCAAGTTGATGTACGTATCCCCCTCTTGGGTATCCTCTCTCACTATGATGCAGCAGCGTCAGCTGGAGAAAGTGCAGAAAAGAGCCTGTCGCACAATCCTTGGCAAAGATTACACCGCCTACCAACACGCTCTCACCTCACTAGGACTACCCACCCTTGCTGACCGCTATCTTACAAATTAATTGTAACAAATAGTAAGTAAATGATAATGCTAGCAATAAGAGTAGTAGTAAAATGATAACATTAATAATAATAATGAAAATGATAATATTAGTAATAACAGTAAAAATAATAATAATTATACCAACAATGATAATAACAATAACAATAATAACAATGATAATAACAATAACAATAATTATAGCAACAATGATAATAACAATAACAATAATAATAATAATAATAATAATAACAATAACAATAATAATGATGATAATAATAATAATGATAACAATAATAATAATAATAATAATAATAATAATAATGATAATAATGATAATAATGATAATAATGATGATAATGATAATAATGATAATAATGATAATAATGATAATAATGATAATAATGATAATAATAATAATAATAATAATAATAATAATAATAATAATAATAATAATAATAATAATAATAATAATAATAATAATAATAATAATGA
>NC_134778.1:14187258-14192258 GCF_046742065.1 Oratosquilla oratoria | reverse complement strand
GAATTCAGCTTGCGAGGTGATTAGTGGAGTTCCACGGGGATCGGTATTGGGTCTAATAATGTTCGCTATTTAATGTGAATGACATGGATGAAGATGTGGATTGTTACATGAGCTTCTTTGCTAAATTGGTGAGGAAAGTTAATACTGAAACGGATTTTGAATCACTACAGAAAAACCTAAACAAAGTTTGGAAATGGAGCCAAAAGTGGGAAGTAAACTTCAAGATGAAGAAATGTAGCATAATGGAGTTTGTAAAAAAAAAAAAAAAAAAAAAAAAAAAAAAAAATATATATATATATATATATATATATATATATATACATATATATATATATATATATATAGAAATATATATATATATATCAGGACAATATAAAATTGGAACAAAAGAAAGAAAGCGGGATCTGAAAAAGACTTGGGGATAATGATCTCAGATGACATGTCCCTTGATAAACAGATAAACAAAATTGTCGGAGAATCTTACAACTTGCTAAGATCAATAAAGGTGGCTTTTACCTATTTAGATGAAGAAATAGTTTAAAAAAATACAAGTCACACTAATAAGACCTAGACTGGAGTATGCTGCGACACTATGGACACCCGGTACCAAAAAGAATATAATGAAAATTGAACGAATCCAGAGAACAGCCACGAAAATGGCCCCAACATTTTCAAACTTGTTATAAGAGGAGAGACTAGCTAAATTGGAATTACCGACTTTGGAACAAAAAAGAGAAAGAGGCAATCTGCTGACCATTTACAGAATCATGAAAGGCACAGTCCTTGATAGAGAGGACTTACTCGTATTAAATTGGGATTAGAGAAATGCAAGGGGACATGATAAGAAACTCAAAAAGAATAGTTATAACAGAGACCTAAAAAAAAGAAAAAAAAAAAATGTTTTCCACGCAGAATGGTGCACATCTGGAACAAACTGGATAAAACAATAGTGTGTGCAAAAACCATACACGAATTTAAGAGCAAACTAGACACTACGAGTTAGAAAGACGGGACACCACGAGCATAGCTCCCCTTCCCTTAAGACAGAAACACACACACACACACACACACACACACACACACACACACACACACACACACACACACACACACACACACACACACACACACACACACACACACACACACACACACACACACACACACACACTCACACGACTCGGTGGCGCGGTTGGTATAGTCCCCGACTGTCACTACGGCGGTCCGGGTTCGAATCCTGCCCAAGGCTGAAATAATTTCAGTATCGCTGCGCTTCGAGTCGTTACTCCAACTCTCGTGGGCGAGGGGTGGTGTGTGTGTGTGCGTGTAAGGTCACAGCATTACCCATAGATCGATCATACGAGCTATGAGCTCTCTTCCGGGAGGGAAATAGCTGTCGATCACGAGTCCAACATGTAATCTAAAGACCATGACCATGGTGAATCACACACACACACACACACACACACACACACACACACACACACACACACACACACACACACAAACACACACACACACACACACACACACACACACACACACACACACACACACACACACACACACACACACACACACACACACACACACACACACAAGCACACACACAAGCACATACACATACACTCACACATAGAGACACACGCACACATACACACACGTTTCTCTATTTGTTAATAGAGAAACCACACATAATGGGAATTGTGGAGATAAGATTGTAAGGTCCTATATCATCAAGTATGGTGGGACAAGGTCTGTACAACCATTGGTCGAAAAATAGAACGGACAAACCAGGGAGAGGAGTCATGTTATTGATTAGAAGGGGCTTAAATGTGACAAAGATAACAGAAGGAAAAGATAATGTGGAAATGATTATGATTAAAGTTGTAAAAAGTAATATGAAAAGTAGAAAATTTATAGTAGTATATGCGCCCCCAAAAACACAGGTGTGGTTTGATAGTGATCATTCCAAATTACTGGAAGACACAAAGAATGCATTATCTGAATTACTGATGGGTGGAGGAAACATAGTAATTATGGGTGACTTTAACGCAAAGGAAATAAAATTGTAAGAAATGACAGTAAAAGGAAGAGAGGAACTCTGGGGCGACATTCTGCGGGATATGACCATTGACTATACATTGACTCAATGGGTCAAGGAAAATACCAAATATAGAAACAATGGAGCACCGTCGAGACTATACCTATTATTCACATCTGAGCCTGAAATCGTAGACAAAATGAATTACAAGACATCATTTGGGAAGTGACCACATACTAATGGGGTTTGAACTAAAAGAACAAAATTATGTGAGAAGAAATGAGAAACATAGAGAAGGAAGATTAATGTACAACAAAACAGACTTTGCGAAACTTAGATTTTTTTCAAAACGCTAACTGGGAAAATTTTTCAAATAAAGAAACAAAGATGGAAGAGAAATGGAACATATTCAAAGAAAGGTACAAGGAGGGAACATATAAATATGTGCCAAAGAAGAAACAAAAAGGGGTTTACATAAAGTGTTGGTATAACAAAAAGTGTAGTAATGCTAAAGATAGAAGAGACAAAACCTGGAAAAGATGGAAAAAAAAATTACTAAATGGCAAACATACATCAAACTGAGAAATGAACATGTAGATATACACAGGGAGGAAAGGAGAAACTACAAAAAAAGTATAATAAATAAATACAAAGACCAACCTAAACTATTTTACAGATATGTAAATAATAAACTAAAAGTCAAACACGAAATAGTGAAACTGCGCGAACGAAATAAAGAACATATAGATAATGTAGAAATGGCTGAAGTTATGATCAGACATTTTAGATCTGTTTTTACAAAGCTTACAAATTTGGGATAAAGGACAACGAGGAAGATCCCCCAAAATGAAAGACATAACGGTGACACAGAAAGAAATAAGGAACACAATACAAAAAACCTTGACTTCAGAAAGTCACACGGGCTCGATGGAATTGCAAACTGGATATTGAGAGAATGTATAGATGAACTAACGGACAAAATACACAAGATAATTTACTTCTCACTCAAAGAAGGAAAAGTACCACAATATTGGAAAAATCCAAATATTGTACCAATATACAAAGGAAGAGACAAAGAACACCCAACAAACTAAAGACCGGTACCCCTTATAAGCACAGTAGTAAAAGTAGGAGTAATGGATTAAACACTTGGAAGAGGACCAAATACTAAATCCTAAACAATTTTGTTTTAGAAGTGGAAGATCATGTATATATGTATATAGTGAGTGCTACTTAAGTAACACCCTTGACATGACAAAGGGGAATACTGGGAGAGGTTTCTACCCTCGGCTCACTCCGTCTGTGAGGTCAAGAGGCAAATGTCTTTTTAATAGGCTGGTGATGAAAAGTCCTGAAATTATATCCGGGGACCATTGCCCCTTTGAAATGTTCATATTGGGCTGGTATTCAATTATAGTAGATTCTACAATTTTTCTCCTGAACTCACGTCAGGATTTATAAATAAGCCCAGCTTTGTCCCAGTCTAAACATTGTTTGAATTGCCTAACATGTTGGAATACAGCTGAACTTTCTGTCCATATTCAATGGAACGTTTATGTTCGATCATCCTAGTGTCCAAATCCCTCCCAGTCTGTCCGATGTAAACTAAGTCATAACCTTTACATGGAATCGAAATATATAGATTCCCCGTCTCCAGTCTTTTTTATTCCAACAGTGGTTTTCACGTGATTGACAAACGTGTGATTACATTTTTCACCTGTAATGTATATATGTATGTATGTATATATTTATATATGTATATGTGTATATGTGTATATGTGTATATGTATATATGTATATATGTATATATGTATATATGTATATATGTATTTATCTATATATCTATATATGTATATATGTATATATGTATATAGATATTCAAGAAGATTTAGATCAATTGCAGCAATGGTCTGAAAAGTGGCTAATGAAACTTAACACAAGTAAATGCAAGGTAATGCACATAGGTAAAAATAACAGTAAATACGATTACAAGTTATTCGGAAATTCGTTAACAAAAGTGGATAGTGAAAAAGATCTCGGCGTAATTATCAGTAACGACCTCAAATCATCCAAGCAGTGTATTTCAGCCTCTGAGAAAGCAAATAAGATTCTAGGACTGATTGCGCGATCTTTTGATTTCAAAAGTCCATCACTCATTAACAAGCTATATAAATCGTTAGTTCGTCCACATTTGGAATATGCTGTTTCCGTATGGTCACCGAATCTCATTAAAGACATTGAGAGATTGGAAAGAGTACAACGGCGAGCCACAAAACTGATTCCAAATATCAAAAATAAATCATACGAAAATCGACTAAAACATATGAATCTGTTTTCCCTAAAAAAGCGTAGACTCAGAGGTGACTTGATACAGGTCTTTAAAATTCTAAAGGGAATTGACAACATTAAAAGTGACCAAATTTTTACATTGAATGAGAATCAGACAAGAAACAATGGTCTTAAACTCTCCGGAAATAGATTCAATTTGGAAGTAGGTAGAAACAACTTTGCCAACCGTGTAGTTAATGAATGGAATAAACTTGCTGCACAGGTAGTGCAATGTAGTTCAGTTCGAAGCTTAAAGAATCATTTAGATAAATACCTAAGTAAGATGCTGTAATGATTATAATTTATCTTATATCATTTGTTTTTGTTTTGTTATAATTTGTCTGTCTGATTTTTATTTATTATTAGTTATATGTAAATTCATTGTTATTTATTATTTACCTGTTTGTTTATTATTTAACTATACCTATGCATTTATTTATGTATTTTATTTTTTATTTACATTATCATAGTTTTTATTTATTATTTTATTATTAATATGATTTTTTTTCGCATCCGACCTAGATATGGATCAAAAGGTCTCCTGTCGGCATGCTCCGCCTTTGTAATCCTTTGTATGTATATATGTGTATATGTATATATGTATATATGTATATATGTATATATGTAT
>NC_134778.1:14172258-14174758 GCF_046742065.1 Oratosquilla oratoria | reverse complement strand
TATAATATATAATATATAATATATAATATATATATAATATATAATATATAATATATAATATATAATATATAATATATAACCTATAATATATATGTAATATATGATATAATATATAATATATAATATATAATATATAATATATAATATATACATACATACATATACCAAGGCTTCTTCCCCCTTCCAAGGGAGGTAGCCAAAAAGGGAAAGGCATAAAAACACTCCCACCCATTTCATCCCTAAATACACTCCACACCCCTCCCACCCTTCCTCTCATCTGAGCACCTCCTGGATGACGGGTCATCCCTGCACCCTGCCCACCGCCCTGGGTCAGAAGCAGTGTCGCAAGACACAGTACATCCACAGCAAGGCCGCTTCATTTAATCGGCGACCCCCCCTCTCCGTCCCCCTTTGCATATAAGGAGAGGACGGGGAGAAATCCCTTCGGGCTGCGTCAAAAATTACTCACACAAACTACCCCACCCCCCACCCCCCCGCCCATTCCTCCTCATGCAGTCACAACATCATCCATATACAACCATTCTCCACTCACCTCTGTCTTCCGTCCTCTCCCTTCCTTCCTCAACAGACATTCCCCTCTTCCCCAAAGCCCCCTTCACCCCATCCATCCACCTCATCCTAGGACGTCCCCTCATGTTCACTCCCTCCACATCTGCCTTCCATACCTCTTTTACTAGTCTTTCTTCACTCATTCTTTCCATGTGTCCAAACCATCCTAATATTCTTTCATCAACCCTATCTCCCAAATCCTTTTTCACCCCTGTTCTCCTCCTCACTTCCTCATTTCTCACTCTATCTAGCCTAGTAACCCCCACCATACTTCTCAGACACCTCATCTCAAACACATTCAAACTCCTTCTCTCTTCTTCTCTTATGTTCCACGTTTCTGCCCCATACAGTGCTGTTGGCACAATCACTCCTTCATACAGTCTCCTCTTCGCATCCATTCCCAAATGTCTATTCCTCATTACACTCTTCAAACCACCAAGGCATTTACTCGCTTCTCTCAATCTACATTCTACCTCCACCTTCACTCCACCTTTTCCTGCTACACTTGCACCCAAGTATCTAAAACTATCCACTTCCTCCAGTCGCTCTCCCTTAATGTTCACTTCCAGTCTACTGCCACTTTCACCCCTTGTACATCTCATCACCTTACTTTTACCCACATTTATCTTTAGCTTTCTTCTATCACATACTCTCCCAAACTCTGCCACCAGCTTCCTCAATCCCTCTTCCGACCCTGCCACAAGCGCAGTGTCGTCTGCAAACAACAGCTGGCTCACCTCCCACTTTTCTCCATTTTCTTTAACCATCTCCAATCCCTGACTCACTACCCTAGCATTCACCTCTCGCACCACCCCATCCATGTATAAGTTGAACAGCCAGGGCGACATAACGCATCCTTGACGAAGTCCCACCTTTACTTCAAACCACTCACTCTCTCCATTTCCAATCCTAACACATGCTCTACTACTCACATAAAAACTCTTGACAGCTCCCAAAAGCTTTCCTCCTATCCCATAAATCTGCATAACCTCCCACAGTGCCTTTCTGTCTAACCTCCCACATAATATATAATATATAATATATAATATATAATATATAATATATAATATATAATATATAATATATAATATATAATATATAATATATAATATATAATATATAATATGTAATATATAATATATGATACATAATATATGATATATATTGTACATAATAACATATGTGAGCCATACATAATTTATGCCTACCTTAATATAAATGAACATATTATGTTATTAGTATATCAATACATTCATTCATCCTTATATCATTGTAGCAGTTCATTATCATTGTATTTTAACATTAAGTTATCATAACCTTATACAATTATATAGCTCATAGATATATACTGGTTCATGAGTATGCGCTTTATAATGTTAATGTTATGATAATTAGTGTTGTCTCGAGTTTTGATCCCTGGAAACTCTCAGTATCGCATTGGCCGTAAGAGGTCTTCGTTCTCCACCTCAAGAGGACCGGAAACATTGGTCTTGCGTCGCCTCTTGTGCTCTCGTGTTTGTTCGAGTCTGTTGGTCCGTCACCAGCTGCTTGAGGGATCAGTTGCCTGTCGAATCGCTTCACATGTTAAAAAGAAAGAAGAGAAAAGAAAGAATAAAAGGAAGAAAGAAAATTGAAAGCAAACGAAAGAGAGAGAGAGAGAGAGAGAGAGAGAGAGAGAGAGAGAGAGAGAGAGAGAGAGAGAGAGAGAGAGAGAGAGAGAGAGAGAGAGAGAGAGAGAGAGAGAGAGAGAGAGAGAGAGAGAGAGAGAGAGAGAGAGAGAGAGAGAGAGAGAGAGAGAGAGAGAGAGAGAGAGAGAGAGAGAGAGAGAGAGAGAGAGAGAGAAAGAGAGGCTGATGGAGCGAGATGTCTGTCCCGGTACGGAGACTTTCCATGTGGTGGTTGGTCCAAACTTTAGCATATGTTCACTCAT
>NC_134778.1:14152258-14159758 GCF_046742065.1 Oratosquilla oratoria | reverse complement strand
AAATATATATATATATATATTGTATATACACATATATAGCCTATACATACATACATATATATATATACATATATATATATATATATATATATATATATATACATATGTTGTTTGTGAACTACATTGAGTTTGGAGGCATTGAAACAGACTAGGAGATGGTCTGTTGGTATAATTTCCTCGTCTGGACTACGCTACATTCTCGGAACAACCCCAAGAGGATGTCTGGCAGTTGCCAATGGTTATATTTACATGCAAAAAGTGGCTGTAGCCTTAACAGTTAGATATAACAATATATTCTCTACTATTTACTTTTTACTCTAATTGCTACAATATATAATACAAGGACTGAGTAGGCCTATACATACTCATTTTTTATGCATGGATCAATAATTATTTACAAAAGGGAACACATAAAATAAATATATATTTCACGTATGTTGATTTATTTTTTATTTTTGCAGTTTACACTTGGGAGTTATCTGAAGATGTCGGACGTTCCATCCTGCCCCAAATGCGTGCGCGCGCGTGTATGTACGCTAGATATCTAAAGGAATGAATATTTTCTCTAACCATCTTATAACAATATATATACATACATGCATATATATATATATGTATATATATATGTATACATATACATATATATATATATACATATATATATATACATATATATATATATATATGTATATCAGAGGCGATTCCAGGTCATCAACGTCACTCGGGCTCATCACAGATTTCGCCTAAGACACATGCATAAATGAAGGTAAAAGACGTAATGCACACCGTAGACTTTTACCTCTACCAAGCTAATACGTATTAGCCCGAGTTACTGGACAGTTTTCCGTTCCTTTAAGAATATTTTATAATTTAAATCTTTCTTACATTAGAATTTAAATCGTAAGCTCTGTAGAAATCTATTGTTTCAAGGAAACATTGAATTTGAATTACTTTTAATTCTTACAATTATAGATAACAACTTGGGCCGGTAAGCTCTGAGCCCGAGCGCATCATCAACTCAAGAGATGCCAGTTAGTCTTTTACCCAGCTTACCAAGCTAATTTGTATTAGCCCGAGTTACTGGACAGTTTTCCATTCCTTTAAGAATATTGTAGAATTGAGATCTTTCATACATTGGAATTTAAATCCTAAGCTCTGTAGAAATCTATTGTTTCAAGGAAACATTGATTTTGAATTACTTTTAGATTCTTACAATTATAGGTAACAACAAGGCTGTAAGCTCTGAGCCCGAGCGGCGGAGGCAGGATCCGGAAAAGCTCTGATTGGCCGAGCCGAGAAGCAGCTCGACTATCATTGGGTGACGAGTCAGGCGCGTTATATAGGAGCAATATTTATATTCTGACACAGCTCACCTAGAGTAGACGAATCAACACAGCGCTCGTAGAGGTCGGACGTCTCTTCAAACCAGCTCTCTCAACAAACGCCCAGGAATCTTCGCCGGCCGGTGGTAGCGAGGAGAGATATCTCCTTGCTGCTGCCGGTCTGGCATGGCCGACCTCTACGTTGACGTCGGCAGGCGGGTTTACACCAAGACAAATACACACATTTCCCAAGTCACGTAAATCTCTGTTTTCAGAGTAGTGCTTGGAAGAAAAGAGGCACACGCACACTTTCTCGCTGGCAAAGCAGAGGCCCAAACCGTCTCACTCAGAACGCTCAATCTGATCGCAGGCTGGTCGACGGAGAGACTTTGGACACCTCTCTGTCCAACCGGCCCGCAACCTAACGCTGGCCTCTTCGCTGACGCTGGTGAGCGAGTTTACACTTCTGACATTTACACACAATTCCCAATCGCGTAATTCTCTGTTTTCAGAGTTGTGATTGGAAGGAAAGAGACCATACAACACCCGCCCGTCTGCCCCTCCCTCGCACCGCCACTGAACCAACTCTTCTGGAACCCAAACCCAACCTGGGGAAAAACAGGCAACGCTCGCCCCACCTGTGGCTCATCAGGAACGCGCTCGCCAGCGGTGGTGGCGAGGAGTTACATCTCCTTTGCCGCTGCCGGTCTGGTTACGGACCGATCTCTTCGTTGACGTCGGCAGGCGGGTTTACACCGCCCGTCTGCCCCCCCTCGCACCGCCACTGGATCAGCTCTACAGGACTTCAAACCCAACCTGGGGAAAATCAGGCAACGCTCGCCCCACCTGTGGCTTATCAGGACCGCGCTCTACACGCGGGAAGTGAACTCAACTCACTTCCCGTAAGATACACACATACACCTCTCACGAACAGTGCCACAACACACGCACAAACATCTACACTTACTTTTTCTTCGACTAAAATTCGCTTCCTTTCTAACTTTCTCTTCTACTACATCTTCTCATTTCAGTTTACCTCCCACTAAAGATTTTTCCGTTTTTCCACCTTTCTCTACTACTACGCCTCCTACCATTTTCTAAACTTTCGTTGGTGATCCTAATCCTAACCCCGGCGCCGGAGCTGTCCTCCAAGCTCCCGATCCATTTCTCCCGAGCCACGACCACCAATAAACCCCTAAACGCTCGCAATTCGCCCGGTGGCAATAGCCCTCTTTTATATGCTACTATCTTTTCATTTTCCTACAGACATTCTTCCCCTCCCACAAAAACCGATCCCGCGCAAGCGAGGTGGTCTTTCCTAGAGATTCAGATTCAGATTCAGACGAATCCCAGACGCTGAACGAAAATATATGAACTGTGGCCAGGCGAAATAAATGGAGCCCGAGCTAACTGGCTGTAATTACATGTTCATTTTAGAAAATCTAATACTCGGGCTAAGCCCGAGTAGCCTGACGGCCGGAGTCGCCACTGATGTATATATATATATTGTTACGGGCTGGCTGGTTAGTGAAGAGACGTTACGTATAACGTCTAAGTGCTTAAGAACCAGCTCACTTCTAGAAGCCACTGTAGGACTGAACTATCTGGTCAGGGCCTAGATAATTCGTAAGACTAGAAGTAAAGGTAACAAAGAAGATTCCAGGAAAGGAATATTAAACTAGCGATAAAACTAGTAAACGAAATTATTAATGGAAAATATTTACAGGCAATCAACACAAAAGAGAATGGGCAGTAGGGTCAATGGGACCGTTACATGATTATAAGAATATGGAAATTATCGTTCAAATAAGAAACACAAGATAAGTATACAATATGGTACTATCTAAGTACAAAGAGATCAGGAACATGCATCAGAATAAGTAATAAGTACAAATATAAGTAAAGTAATGCAATGTATATCAGACACGTAATGTAGGCAAAAAGGGTGATCACTTCACACCAATCGTCTCATGAGTCCAAACTTGTATTTTTATCAAGAGATCAATAGAGCGAGAAATGACGACGAGTGAGCGATTTCAACCGCTTATATACCATTGGACCGGAAGCGGGATACTTCCGGGTGAGTGTGCGAGTGAGTGAAAGGGGGGGGGAGGAGGGTAAGTTAACACACGTCAACATGGGTAGTTTTAGGACCCTCGACTCGCTTGAACAATCTATTTATTTAGTAACTGTCAAATCTGTGCGCTCCGAACTATTCAGGATTTCGCTTGTCTGTTTGTTCTACAAGAGTGCGCACCTCTCTCCGCACGTAGGCAAGATTACATATAGTGGACGGGCGTTACTGCTTAACATTGTTACAATACATACATAGACAAGAAATATGAACATAGTTATGTAATACAAAGGAACACAATTCTATAACATAATTACACATATGACGTAATATCTAATATTACGTTACACCTCCACCGTTTGGGAAAGCTTTTCACTTTCTGTTGAAAAGCTATGTTCTAGAAAGGACGTCGGCTAAAACATTAAAGACGCCTTTTATATGATGAATTGTTAGATTAAAGGGTTGGAGAAATAAACTCCAACGTGTAAGTCTCGGATTCTTGTTTTTCATAGTCTGTAGGAACTTTAAGGGGTTGTGATCCGAATATACTTGAATGGTAGTTGAGGAACCCAAGTAGACTTCGAAGTGGATAAGGGCCTGGACCAAAGCGAGCGTCTCCTTCTCAATTGTTGAGTAGTTCTTCTGCGCAGGGGACAGCTTCTTGCTGTAGTAGGCGATAGCGTGAAGAACTTCATTGTGTTCTTGCAAGAGGGCGGCACCGATACCGGTGTCGCTGGCGTCGACTTGCAGAAGAAAGGGTCGTTGGAAATCGGGTGCCCTTAGAACTGGTGCGTTAGTGAGAAGGGACTTCAGGTTTTTGAAGGCCGTCTCACAGGTAGGTGTCCACACGAAGTCGTGGTCTTTTCTCAACAGGTCAGTCAATGGTTCTGCTACATCTGAAAAATTTGGACAAAAACGGCGATAATAGCCACTCATTCCAAGGAATCGACGTACCTCTCTACGATTAGTGGGTGTTGGTACATCATTGATGGCTTTTATCTTGGCGTCTATTGGAAACACTTGGGAATTTCCAACTTTAAATCCCAAATAGGGGACCTGTGTATGTCCGAAATCCCATTTGGACAAATTGATGGTAAGGTTTGCTTGGTCTGCTCTATAAAATAAATTATTTAGGTGTTCAATGTGTTCTGTCCAAGACTGACTAAATATTATCACATCATCTAGATAAGTTTTTACTCCTGGCAATCCTGCAACAAGATTACTTATCATTCTTTGGTAAGTGGCAGGGGCATTTTTAAGCCCAAATGGCATTGCTCTGAATTGGAACAATCCCTCTTCCGTAATGAAAGCGGTAACTTCTCTTGAGCGAGGGTGTACAGGGATTTGATAGTATCCCCTTAACATATCCAACTTGGATACATACTTGGCAGTTCCTAGACTGTCTATGATATCATCTATCCTAGGGATAGGAAAAGCATCGGCCTTAGTATGGGCATTGATTTTCCTGTAGTCAATGCACAGGCGATAAGAATTGTCAGATTTAGGGACAAGAATGCAAGGAGATGCCCAAGGACTACTGGAGGGTTCAATTATTCCCTGTTGAAGCAGAGTGTTTATTTCTGCTTTTATGAACTCCTTCTTTTTTGGATTGACTCTATAAGGGGCTTGTTTGATAGCCCTTGGCGAGTCTAGAATTATTTCGTGTTCTATCAAAGAAGTGAATCTTGGGGAATCTAGAAATAATTTTGGAAAACTTCTTAAGAGAGAAAGAATGTCTCTACCTTGTTTCTCAGATAAGTGTCCTACTTTTATCTGAAGATTTTGTAGTATCTGAGAGTTTTCCAAGGGAATCTCAGGAGGATTAGGCAGGTTATCAGGAGGCTCTTCGGATTCTATTGTGGTAGAGCTGCAAGCTGGAATTGGATCTCGGGAATGATAAGGTTTTAAGGTATTTATGTGACAGAGACGGGAACTCTTTCTTCTGTATGGAGTTTTGATTATGTAGTTGAGATCACTGGCTCTGGACAAGACTTCATAGGGTCCTTTGTATTTAGCCTGCAATGGATCTCCTGGTATGGGAAGATAAAGTAACACTTGATCTCCTGGAGAGAAAGTTCTAAGTTTAGAATTTTTATCATACCGACCTTTCATTTCTCGTTGAGCATTCGCCAAGTTCTCTCTTGCCAACTTCCAAGCTTCTAACAACTTCTCGGTGACCTGGGACACGTATTTCAAAGAAGGAACAGGTGGTTCTTCTTTCATCCATTGTTCATGAAGTATCTTTAGGGGACCACGGACTTCATGACCGAAGACTAATTCTGACGGGCTTTCTTGAATTGTTGTTCGGGTGGCGAACAACAAAAAGGGGAGTCCGTCTTCCCAATTTCGAGTGTTCTCAGCACAGAAGATTCTTAACATTGTCTTGAGCGTTTGGTGAAAGCGCTCTAGAGCACCTTGTGATTGAGGATGATAAGCGGAGGAAGTTACATGATTTATACCTAGTGTTACAAGAGTTTCTCTAAACTTGTTGGAAAGAAAATTACTTCCTTGATCACTTTGAATGTTCTTAGGAAATCCTACCATAGTGAAATATTTCAACATTTCTCTGATTATGTTTTGAGCTTTAATATTTTTCAAAGGAATGGCTTCTGGAAAACGAGTGCTCATACACATGATTGTGAGAATGTACTGATTTCCTTTACCCCCCCCAGGTAAAGGTCCTACACAGTCAATAAGAACTTTTTTAAATGGCTCTTCCATTACAGGAATGGGATGGAGTGGAGCTTCTACAATTTTCTGGTTGGGCTTACCTACAAGCTGACATGTATGACATGTTTTACAATATTGGGCAACATCTTTGACAACCGTGGGCCAATGGAAATGTTGGGTTATGTTGAACAAGGTCTTTCTTACCCCTAAGTGACCTGCTAAGGGAGTATCATGAGCCAATCTTAGAACATTATTCCTGAAACCAAGAGGGAGGACTATTTGATTCCTTACTTGCCATGGCTGGTCAGCGGTTGCGGTGGATGCTCTCCATTTTCGCATTAGGACTCCGTTTTCTATATAGAAACCTCGTGACATATTTTCAACTTCTTCTGGAGATGAAACAATCTCGTACAAATTTTTAAGAGAATGATCTGACTTCTGTTCTTTGATTAATTCTGCTCTAGATAGAGAAACTGGTGAAGAAGAAGATGGGTCAGTTTGGGAGAATAGGGATTCTAAATTATAAGTCTCCTCTTCAGATTTCTTGTACTGAGATCTGGTTACAGCACAAGCGGGAAACAACTGTAAGTTATCTGAAGGTTCTACTGAGGTCTTAGGGTTATTTGTTATTAAGGGAGAAATGACTTTGCTTCCAGCGATGTCATTGGCCAACAATAAAGATATTCCTACTATGGGAAGAGAGTCTACTACTGCTACTTTAACCATTCCGGTTGTTAAATCAGACCGCAAGAAAACATTATGTAATGGACATTTTATAATTCCTCCAACTCCTTCTATCAATACATCATAACCTGTATATGACTCACCCAGATTCTGCAAGACAGAATTTAAAATCAGACTTTGCTTTGCTCCTGTGTCTCGGAGTATGGAAATAGGATATTGTTGTGAACTACTACTATGAGATATAGTTCCTGAAGATACAAATGGTTTGAAACAAGGATCATGATCTGATGAGGGGGGTTCTACATTACTTGACAATACCGGCTTCTTTGGTAGTGTATCCTGAATAGAGGATTTTGAATCGTCTGATTTTATATTACTTACAAGAGTTGGTGTCTTATTGGAGAATGAGGGTGTCAGTCTCTTTCTGCAATTAGAAATGTGATGGCCAACCTGTTTACAATATGAACAAGTTACAGGGGGATTAGTCTTAAACCTTTCCATTCTTTGCCAAGGTTGGTTTGGAGGATATTGATTGAAATCAGACCTGTAACTGAAATGTGATCGGCTAGACTGATTTTCAAAGCGTTTCTTTGGGGACCAAGGATCAGAGTATTTTGTTGAATCTGGAATATATGACTTTGACTTTTGGGATTCCATTTGTCTTGACTTAGGTTTATGATTTAGTGTGAACTCATCAGCCAATACAGCAGCTTTAGTTAAAGTTTCGGGAACATGATCATCTATAAAAAT
>NC_134778.1:14134758-14139758 GCF_046742065.1 Oratosquilla oratoria | reverse complement strand
TTTTTGTACGTCTCTATCATATCTGAATTATGGCCCAAATCGTGCTAAATATTGATTACGTTACTCCCCCCCAAAAAAAAACAAAAAACTTTATACAAGTCAAATACCCAATATTATTGCTGAAAGTTTACATTTGGATAAAAAATAACACTCTTTTTAACAAACTAAGTTTTTCTTGCTTCTATAGTATACAAGCAGTGATAGTGTCATTACTCAAACCATCCTGGCTGGTGCTGGTCATCTTTTAAACAAGATAGAATATTAATGTTCAGTTAGTGTTTGTATTCATAGTTAGATGGGAGGATCTCCTTCTTCATCTTCATTGATTCCCAAGAGTGCCTGGCTGACGTTACTGTACACCTCCTCACCGTTTCCAGTTGAGGCACTGGGACCTACAAGAACATTTAGACCAGTGGTTCTCAACCTATGGCCCAGTAAGCCCTTGTGGGCCCCATTGGTTCCCAACTAGGGTCATTAAACGAAAACTAGTGAGATTTTGTGGATGCACTAGGGTTTCCTTTACTAGTGATGGGGTTTTTAGGGGGCTAATGAACAGCAGTACATAAGTACGGGGTACGTAAGGAAAGAGGTTGATAACCCCGGATTTAGACCATCAGTTGGTTCTTACAACTACACTTGATGAGATTAGTAACTGTGGCTCAAGGTGGAGGATCCTTGGTTGGGATTGACGTTAGTCTATCCTCCTCTTCCTTCCACCCATGGCGTTATTCATACTAATTTATTCTTCCCATATAATATCAAATCTTATTGATTGATGATCGCTAGAACCTAGACTATCTCCCACTTTTACGTTTCTCGGTAGATACTCATTATTAGTTAAAAGTAAGTCCAGAGTATTCTCTCCCCTCGTAGGGGTCGGCAATTATTTGTTTTAGGAAATTATCCTGCACTACATGAGAAAATTTACGCTTCCTGATTCCCTACTAAATTTTCCCAGTTAATGTTCCTATGGTTGAAATCCCCCATGATGACAACGTTTTTGTACTAGGACGCCCTGCGAATTTCATGAATCAGGGGATCAGTCTGTTCAGTGCCGAGGTTAGGAGGTCTATGTAGGACGTCACTAATAATTTTCTTATTCTTGCCTATAATCTCCACCCAAATAGATTTCGTACTTTCCTCTTCCTTAATCGAATGGTCGATAATACAATTAGCTGTTTTTTTTTACGAAAAGTGCTACTCCTTCCCTACTCCTACCTGCCTTATCCTTGTGAAAAAACTTACATCCTTCTACCTCGATTTCCTGTATTTCAATCAAGGATATACAGAAAAATATAACAAGAGAAAACGTGGGAACGTCAATGACATAAGCAACGAAGTACATAAAAGACAGTATTTGAATGATGCATTGTCTCATATTTTCTAAACCGGAGGGGAACTTATAGGAAAGTGATCATGCAGCTCAAGCAGACCCGCGGGTCTATCGTTTCCAGCTGTCCCCCCGGTAATCCGGGGCAACAGCCCGTCTCATCTCGCCTCTCCGAGGTCCAGATGCTCAACCCCCGGCCCACCACGCTAACAGGCGCTTGCCTGCCTTGTTCACTCCCCTGCAGTCTGCAACTTTTTGCCAGGTAGCCTTCCCGTCATTAAGAGGGAAGGTTTACCCCTCATCTTTTCTTACCCCCTCCCTCCTCCTATTCCTTTTCCACATTTACTTCCCTCCCTTCCTCCTCTTCACCCATTACCTTCTCTTGCTACCCCCCCTCTCTCTCTCTGTCTCTCTCTCTCTCTCTCTCTCTCTCTCTCTTTCTCTCTCTGTACCTCTTTCTCCTCCTCCCCTTCATTCTCTCTGTCTGTCTGTCTCTCTGTCTCTCTCTCTCTCTCTTTCTCTCTCTCTCTCTCTCTGTCTGTCTGTCTCGCTCTTCCTCTATCTTTCTCTCTGTCTCTGTCTGTCTGTCTGTCTGTCTGTCTATCTATCTATCTACCTGCCTATCTATCTATCTATCCACTTATCTATCTATCTATCTGTTTACCTATCTATCTATCTATCAATCTATCTATCTCTCTCTCTCTCTTTCTCTCCCCTCCCCCTCTCTCTCTCTCTATCTATCTTTCTCTTTCTCTCTCTATTCTTTTTTTTTTCAACGACACAATTTTTTCCTTCTGACACAAAACCGTTCTGTCTATCCAATATTGAAAAACTCACATCTCTGCTATTGCTGGGAAAGTTTCAATGAATGTAAGTGTTTTATACTGTCTTCATAATATCAATACTCCAATACAGCTGATAACCATTACAGAGGACCTATTTTTCCTTGCATGGGTCATCTCACGTTTGGGCTCATTTGCATCATTCAGTGATTTAAACAAGATGGAGTACTTCATACAAACATTCGTAGTGGTATGGCTAGGTTTTGTGAAAAACGATAACATATCTTGGAATTTATTCGTATGGAAGGCATGAGTAAGCCAGGAAGCAGTCGCAGGAAGGATAGAGTTCAAATTGTTTTCAGAGGAAGACACAGCATCACTGCTGTCGATGTGATAGAGAGGAGGTACAGACTCGTTAATCGTTGATTTGTTGTACATTCTCTATTTGCCCTGGCAATATATTGCAAGAGATTCTCGTTTCTTTTATGTTTCACCCTAAAGTCAATCCAAGATGCTTCCAGAAGTCTTCAAATGTAGTAATGAATTTCCTATCGCCTTCTGGGTTGTAGTGGATATTTCGAATCGTTTCAGGTAATTTTGTTATGACACTTTTAACTTATTACATCCTTCTCTTGTTCTTGTGTCGGAGTTAGGTAGTTTAGTGGCAACCTAACATATGGGTTACTTAAATGACAACAAGAAATGCAATTGACCATGTTTGCGTATGATACAGTATTGTAGTATTAAGTCAGCAATAATCAGAGCTTTCATCACTAAAGACATTATCGCTCCGAAGAAACGAATTCATAGAGTTAATAAAGAATATATTTAACCCATTAAACTCCGATGACAAGATGTCTTGTCATTTGGTCAAATAAAACAAAAAATCATAAAACACCAAAATGTTTGATCAAACACCAGAAAAATATGACGTCAGTCCTCGCTTCGCTCGGGATTGACGTCATATTTTTCTGGTGTTTGATCAAACATTTTGGTGTTTTATGATTTTTTGTTTTATTTGACCAAATGACAAGAATCTTGTCATCGGAGTTTAATGGGTTAAGTAGGGAAACAGAAAGTAGTGGTAGTAGCAGATAGAATAAACAAGCATTTTTTCCTACTAGAAACTAATCACCAATCACATACAATAGTAAATATAGTAAATACTGAGTGTTTTGGGCCGTAAGGTATCACACTAAAGTCACTAAAATATTGGCTACATGAGACATGCAGTCAATACGCTCCCTTGTGGGGATACGGGGCGGGAAGATACCGGTAACCAAGGAAGAAATGGTGGTACTGGAGGTGAAAGGAGACTGGTAGACATAAAGACACACCGAGAGGCAGGCATGCAGATAGGCGCCAGAGAGAAGAAAACATAAGAGAGTATGCAAGGTGGCTGTCGTGCAGCAAGTAACTGGGACAAAAGCGGAAGGGCAGCAAGACCACAATGATATCAGTGGACGGGTCGGGGGCGAGGCGTGGGAGGAAGGTCGTGTTTGGCGCACAGTGGGCGGGGCAATGTGGTTGGGGTCGGTGGGGGGCGAGGGGCGCCGCGATCGTTGTACACACACACCCACACCCACACCCACACACACACACACACACACACACACACACACACACACACACACACACACACACACACACACACACACACACACGCACGCACGCACGCACGCACGCACACACACACACACACACACACACACACACACACACACACACACACACACACACACACACACACACACACACACACACGTATATACACACACACAAAGCAGAAGACCAAGTTGGTTGCACATCAATGCGCTCACGTCTCTTTGCATCTCACACACAAATGCACACATGGCAATGTGCGCAACCGTCACTACGCACAGAAACGACGACTCGCGTGAAAGCCTACGTGAAGGCTCATAACGAGTTCACACACACACACACACACACACACACACACACACACACACACACACACACACACACACACACACACACACACACACACACACACACACACACACACACACACACACACACACACACACACACACACACACACACACACACACACACACACACACACACACACACACACACACACACACACACACACACACACACACACACACACACACACACACACACACACACACACACACACACACACACACACACACACACACACACACACACACACACACACACACACACACACACACAACATTGTGTGCAAAAACTATACAAGAATTCAAGAACAAACAAGATGCTTAAAGATACAAAGACGGGTCATTACGAGCATAGCTCTTTTCCTGTATAATACAACTAGGTAAACACACACACACACACACACACACACACACACACACACACACACACACACACACACACACACACACACACACACACACACACACACACACACACACACAGACACACACACACACACACACACACACACACACACACACACACACACGCACACACACACATACACACACACACACACACACACACACACACACACACACACACACACACACACACACACACACACACACACACACACACACACACACACACACACACACACACACACACACACACACACACACACACACACACACATATATATATATATATACATATATATATTACAAAGGATTACAAAGTGGGACCATGCCGACAGGAGACCTTTTGGTCCATATCTAGGTCGGATGCGAAAAGAATCATAATAATAATAGATCGATAAATAAAAACTATAATAATGTAAATAACAAATGAAATACATAAATAAGTGCACAAGTGTAGTTAAATGATAAACAAACAGGTAAATAGTAAATAATAATAAATTGACATATAACTAATAATTAATAAATGGAAATCAG
>NC_134778.1:14124758-14129758 GCF_046742065.1 Oratosquilla oratoria | reverse complement strand
CCCCCTTAAGTAGCTTTCAACCCTATTATCTTGAGGGAAATGACACATGATTGAGGTTGGTATTAAATTAACGTTCACTTTATGAAAGCAATTACCCGACTGGCCTTAAAATACGTACAGAAAGTACTTACGTAAACAATTTGTTAAATTAGATTTGTTCAGTTAAGATCCCCAGGCTAAAAATTCTTCAATTGTATTATCATATGTATAGAGAAACAAGAAAAAAATACATTGTATCACCAATGACCGCCAGTCACCGGCTCACAACCGTGTATTATAAGCCACATTTTTAACTATCAAGAAACCCCAAGAAAGATTTTAATGCATATTGGATGTTTTTGTCTTGGTGTGTCGTCACAAACTGTCAGTACCGACAATGAAACAAGTATTATAAATGGAATATTCATGAATATTGTACTCAACTTTCTTTTGTACTTTTGTATTGTACTTTCTATCACCGCGTTCACAATATCTTTCACTCATTCACGCGTTCCCAGTCGGCAGCGTTTCAAGCAGCTTTTGAATGTGTTTAGGGGTTATTGTAGTTGCTGGATCTTCGCTGTCTGCTATATACACACAAAACAGAGGTGCAGTAAAAACGTCTTTCTCATAGCTCACGGCCAAATAACTACATTACATTTATTATATGTTTTAACTCCCCAATCGTATCAATCGTTAAATAAGGTCTTTCGTTTAGTTGCAGTTGCCATCTTTGTAGACATCCAAGCTACCCCAAAGCCAATCAAAACTCCTCCAAAGCAGTTTTGCTCTAGCCCGACTTGGCTTGTTTCGCTAACCATCAAAATTAACGTCAAGAACTGAAATTGACCGAGCCAACGCATGCTGGCTTGTATTTTCTTGGGGTTCCTTGATCGTCAAAAAACGTGGTCAAAGTTATTGCACCTTACAAATCTGAGGCTGGATACTCAAGACTATTTACAATATTGTATTTTGTAGAAAGTCTTGTAACTTACGCTCCACCCATTGTAACTACTTACAACGCATGGGGCAACCATCTTTTCTGGCAAGTGGACATTGGAAGTCGGCGAGTCTTTCAACAGCTCAAGGGCAACTGTGAGTTGCAATGTTTATATCACGTCATTTCTTGGATGCTTATGTTTATGATTACAGGAACTCCACCAAAGATTAAACGTGGTCCTCCCAATGTAACTACTTACAACACATTCTTAACGAACGGAGGTAGGCATCTTTGCTTGCAAATGGACGTTGTATGTCAGCGAGACTTTCATCAGCCCAAGGACAGCTGAGTTACAATTTTTATATCACGTCATTTTTTTTTTCTATTTTGCAATTCTGATATGAAAAATAGGACACACTTCTAGCGTCTGTAAGAGGATAAGCATTATTATTGCTATGGAATGGGAGCGATTCTGTATACGAGTATAACTCAATGACCTCCCGTATCCCGTTTTGTCTCTCGATATTATTTTCATGTTTTGTTGGGCCAGGAATAATCTTACCTGTAGATATAGCTTCCACATTTTTTACTATAAATTGCGGTAATTTTTTAGTAGAATTTCCCGGATTTTTTTTTTCGAATATACTTTTTGTCAATGACTGAAGTTCCATGACAAGCGGTGTCTTTATTGGCTGGAACCAACATTAGCTGATGCGTGTGGAGATTGTAAACTCCACGACATACAAGATCATGGTTACAATGTCCGAGATAGGAGTTTGAATATAGATTGTAACGGACCTTGTAGCCACATTGTAAAATTTTAGGTTGTAAACTAATTGTAAATTACAACGAATCTTGAGTATCCTCCGCCTGTTACAGCGAAACTTATCAACATCACAATAATATTCTAAACCAGAAATATTCTTACGGATAGTCATGATGATTGAACTTCATGAATTATATCTATATTATTCAAGTGTAATTTAAAGTGCAAATATATTTCGTAAATAACTATTGTGCTCCCAGTCGGCGGTGTTTGGTAACTTTTTTTGATGTCGGAACTCTTGTTGCTTTCGACCAGAAGGGGAAATGTTCCTCGCCTCTCGGGAGGCCGGGCGTGATAGAAACTGTGGATCATAGCTGTAATGTGGGGTAATATGGGGTGAGTCGAACTATTGGTGGAAAAATGTTTTTTGAAATTCAGTTTTTGAGGTAAGAGAAAGCACAATGGGTGCAAAACTAACTTCCATGATCTAACTTGGTATGGCATCCACTTTGAGGTTTCCCAATTAGGGCACGTATTTTTTCTGTTTATTCGTTTATTTATTTTTGAGAAATTGAAAATATATATTTTTTATTTTGTACACGTCGTCCCTACATGAGTGTGGTGTCATATGTACAATTTAGTTGACACCTCATATTGCATCTAAAATGTAATTCTATTGAGTCCTACAACATATATTTCGTTAAGCAGTAGTCGTCACTCAGGACAGGTCAACTGGGTAGCTATTTCAAATAGTGATTTGGCGAGTGGTTGTGTTAGAGTGTTCAGCGCTGATGAGGTACAATCTCTATTTAGTAGAATTGAAACTTTGGAGGATGTCATAAAGTGCCTTAAAGAGGAGAATCGATTTCTCCGTTGGAAGGCCCAAAATATAGAAGACAAACTAAATTTGGAGCCTGGATGGAAAACGGTGACAAATAAGGCGCAGAAAATTGAGAAAAAATCCTCACCAGCCCCGCTTGATTGCAGGAACTGGTTTCAAGCACTAGCTGGTCTACAGGAAGAAGAAACAAAGGGAATTCAAGAGAAGAAGGGAAGGGCAGACGCTGGATCCCTGCCCACAGGTAAGATTTTGGTTGTAGGAGACAGTCAAGTGAGGTACTTAGACAGGGCTTTCTGTGATAAAGATAGGAAACATGGGACGCAGATGTGTTTCCCGGCGCAGGGATAAGTGATGCTAGAGATAGGATTGAAGAGTGTTTAATAGGGGAAGGTAAGGACCCTGTCGTTTGCTTAAGTGCTAGGGGCAATGATATAGGAAAGTTAGAGGAGTGAGGAATTGTTTGCGCGGTTACGGGATGCGCTAGACAGGGTTAGGAATAAGGGAGGTGTTCCCGTTGTATGTGGAATCCTTCCGAGGCGTAGAGTTGGAGGCATGTGGCATTCCAGGGCGATTGCATTGAATTGCAGGCCGGCAAAACATTGTAAGGCCAACGGATGGGCATTTGTCGACAACTGAGATCGCTTTTACGGTAGGAATCATCTGTATACAAAAGACTTGGTGCACTTGTTACGCAGAGGATTTCGGCTCCTTGCTGAATCCCTTGAGTGAGAAGTAGGCATACTGCAGTTTTTTCGGGTAGATTACGTAGGAGCAGGGGGGGGGAGTATCAGAATATATTTTAGGCAATAGAAAAAACTTAGAGAGGGATTTTGAAAAGAATCACCAAAGCAGGTGGAGGGAAGATAAAATAAGGTTTACACGACAAACAGCAGAAGCGTAATAAATGAAATTTATTTACTGCGAGGTAAAGCATGCGAAGAGAGATTTGATGTTATAACTATTACTGAATCCTGGATCAATATTGCTGAAAGACTTTCCTTCCGTAAATTGAAACAGAGGAATATATATATTTTTTCACAAGAATAGGGTTGGCAGGAGTGGGGAAGGAGTAGTATTTTTCGTTAAAAATACATAAATTGTATTATCAACAATTCGATTAAGGAAGAGGGCCGTACAGAACCTGTTTGGATAGAGATTATAGGCAAAAATAAGAAAGTTATTATTGGCGTCCTGTGTAGACCTCCTAACCTCAGCATTGAGCAGACTGACCCCCTGATTCATGAATTTTGCAGAGCGTCCCAGTAAAAAACGTTGTGATCATGGGAGATTTTAATTATAGAAACATTGACTGGGAAACTTTAGTAGAAGATCAGGAAAGCGAAAAAAATCTTAGATGTTGTGCAGGATAATTTCCTAAAACAAATGATTATTCTGGACTTACTTTTAACTAATAATGAGCACCTAATGAGTAACGTAAAAGTGGGAGATAGTCTAGGCTCTAGCGATCATCAAGAAATAAGATTTAATATTATTTGGAAAGAATTAAAAAGTACGAATAACGTCCAAGTACCAGACTTCAGGAGAGCAAACTTTGACAATATAAAAACCTATTTGAAATTGAATATGAAATGTCATACGGACGTTTCGGACATTATCAGGGGTCAGGTCATAACCATGGGTCAGGTCATGACCAGGGGTCGGGTCACGGAGGGTAATATGCATACCTTGGGACAGGTCACTTAGGACGGGGGCTCAACAGCCAGATCAGCGATTTGGATGAAACGTATAGCAATCTAACTAATTTAATTATTAATGCACAAAATACATTTATCCCCCTGAAGTCAATACGGAAGAATAGTAATACTCCCAAATGGATGACGGACAGATTGAAACATGAGATCGGAATGAAAAGAGGACTTAACGTAAAAATAAAAAACGGGGAAACACACCTTAGATCAAGATATAACGAAATGGCAAAGCTGGTTAAAAAGAATACACGTACAGCAAAACGTAATTATGAAATTAAGGTTGCCAGTCAAGCAAGGTCCAACCCTAAGAATGGGACCAATTAAAAACGATGAAAATGTCATGATAGAACCAGAGGAAAAAATAAGTGAGGTGTTTAATAAATATTTTCTCTCTGTGTTTACTAACAAGAGGTAAGATAAGGTACCTGACTGCAATCCAATTTTTTGTGGGGATGAAGAAAGTAGACAATCTATTATCAGCATTTGTAAGATAGCAGTAGTCAAATAGATTAAAAGACTTAAAGCTACAAAATCCCCGGGCCAAAGCGATTTTTTTCTGAGAGTGCTTAAAGAGTGTAAATTTGAAATCTGCGTCCAGTTAACAGAAATATCTAATAAATCGGTAGACTCTGGTTTTGTGCCTACTGCTTGGGGGTAGGCAAACGTTGTTCCTGTTTTTAAGAAGGGAGATAAATCATGTATATGCAACTACAGGCCAATCAAATTTACATCGGTTATATGTAAAATGCTTGAATCAATAATAGT